>NC_056699.1:2108739-2146239 GCF_018831695.1 Puntigrus tetrazona
ACACACACACACACACACACACACACACACACACACACACACACACACACACACACACACACACACACACACACACACACACACACACACACTCACACACACACACACACTCACACTCACACTCACACACACACACACACACACACACACACACACACACACACACACACACACACGCTTGTGATTGTATTTACTCAGAATGTGTTAAACGTATTGTAGGTTTTCATTCATGTGTGAACTAAAGCTCATTCAGTACATAATGAACAGATCTGTCTATCTCTCTCTCTCTATCTACCTGCTTGTTTTATAAATGTATTTATTTATGAAAATGTGCTGGGTTATTTATTTACTTATATGGAAGTTTGGTCATTTATTTGATTGTCTGCTGACTTTTTCTTTGCTTATTTGTTTGCTTGTTTTCTTTCTTTTTCTTTTTTTAGTTTTTCCTCTTCCTTTTTAATTTACTTATTTGTGCGTGCATTTATTTATTTTGCTTTTTTCCTTTATGAACTTATTATTTATTTGCTGTAACATTTGGCGTCTTGTTTGCTTACTTCTTAGTGTGTTTATTGCTTATACATTTTCCATTTATTCCATATTCCATATATTTATTTGCTTTTTTTTGATTGCTTATTTACCTTTTATGTATTTGCTTGCTAATTTATAAATGTGTTCACTTGTTTATTTATTTGCGTGCATTTGATATACTTTCTTGCTTATTTATTCATTTATTTATTTTTCGTTTATTTATTGATTGATTTTCTTTCTTTAAATATTGTTTTTATATTTCTTTGCATGTTTATGGCTGTGATGTAAACTAAAGTCTTTTGACTATGTTTTTATAATTAGATTTATAACTTGAAGCACAGCATGTGAATCATATGACAATCACAGACGTGACCTTTCACCTAATTCTATCTGACCTACATCCACACACACACACACACACACACACACACACACACATGCAGCATGTCAACACGTGTTATGATAATAAGCAAACACACATGCACACACACGTGGTGATTTAAAGTCAATGTGATGCTGGTTGTGTGTGTGTGTGTGTGTGTGTGTTATGGGTGTGTTTGATACGGGTTCTGCCCTCCGGGATCAGCGTTTGTCCCAGATCCTGTTCCTCTTCAGTCCTCAGCACGTTTATTGAGCATGTATCGTGATGAGTCTGCTGTAAATGCATCACACTAGATGTGTTTACACGGAGCAAGCTAAATGAAAATGCTCCACGTAAACACCTCGTTCAGAATGAAAACGCTCAAAGCGAATGAAATTGTAATCAGTTTGAGAGGGGTGGGATAAACCTTTCTAATCGCTTGACCAAGATTTGCCTTTGTCATTTGTATTTATGTTTATCATAGATTCATGATTTCCCATCTGCTTGAAACTAAAGTGCTCACGCCGTGAATATTGCAGGAAAATACGTTCACAAGAGTGACATCAGACGCAAACAGTCCAGTGATTTTAATTGTAACGACAGAAAAGATGTTTTTGTGCATCAGAACATGAGATAGGGACAGCTTCTGTCTGTCTTGTGTTCTCTGAAGAGCTGCCAGGATTCACGCAAAGCTTTGTCTCTAAGTGTGTGACGCTGACCTTTGACCCCCACGACCCAGACTCTGAGAAACGTCTGTTTCTTCACGAAGTCATGTGCAGTGACCTTCAGGAGTAAATTGCCCTGATTGCATCACTGTGTCGTGCTTCCTGTTCGGACCGACACATCTAAAAAAAAAAACGTTCCCATTAAGTCATAAGAATATTATTTATAATTTTTTTCTGAATGTTAAAATAATCAGCTTTCCTACTTTCATAACTATGTGATTAGTTCACCTCAAAACGGAAAATGTGTTCACTCTCAGGCCTTCAGAGATGAAGGTGTCTCTGCATCAGTGTCTCAGCAATGGATGTGAATGGGTGCCGTCAGGATGAAAGTCCAAACAGCTGATAAAAAACATCACAACACTCCATCGGTTAACATCTGGAGACGACAAAAGATGAAGCTAATCCAGCGTTAAGGCGTTTTTAACTAATGTTCTGGTCTGAATCAGGAGAGAAACCAAAACAGTCCACAACATCTCTGTTATTATGGATTACAGACTCATAATTAAAAATGTCTTATCTTTTGTCTTCTCCAGATGGACTGGAGTGCTGCGGATTATTATGATGTTTTCTCTGGATTCTGACGGCACCCATTCACATCCGCTGCTGAGACACATTTAAATTTTCAGCTGAACTGTTCTTTAAAGAGACACCGTTTTTATTTGTCATTAGCAGCGAATCGCCAGAAAAAGAACGATTCAAGGATCCCATGTTTGCTGTACACTAATGTTTAATTGGGTTGAAATGCAGTCCGACGGCCTGGAAGCGGTTTGTTCGCTCAGGAGCGTCACTGATCCAGTGTCTTGAACTTTGTGGGGGTTTTTCGAGCGCATAAACAACTGAAGATGATGAAGTCGCGTGTGGGTGTCGGAATGAATGCCCGATGAGCTCATCTCAGCGCCCGCTCCAGTAATGCCATGACGCTTCACGCAGCTGTTGGTCTGGCACAATCTTCAGCTAAAGTTATTGCATCCTTTACTTTCACGAGGCATATCGGATCGAATGTCGAGCGAACGCACGGATGGCTTTCAGATTCATAACATTTACATCATTTCAGTTGTCTCCTCACATGTTCGCGCTTGATTCGTGGATCAATGCACTCAGACTTATTTCATGCGTGCTTGATGTTATTTTCTGGTTATGTTTGCTGGTGAATGCACCTGATGAGCTGGTCATGTGGGAGTACCAGAGACTCGTGACGTCTCAGTCCACCTCTTCATACGCTACGTGACTCATACTGCAGCATGAAACTCCCCGGATCAGCATTTCGATCACTTCTCGGCCCCCTACACACGCCATTGCAGGGACGATCTCTCTTTTCAGTTGTTTAATTAGATCTCGGACATCACCAGCGTCTTCGGAGGAACAAACAGCACGGGAACGCTACTTTCGAATGTTCTATGAATCTAAGACTAAAAACTAAAATGTTTAGCGTTCCCTGTTCACTTGGTAAATATCATGGAAAATCTGTAGTCATGGATTTATTATTTGGCATATTTAAATGTTCCATTTAAATTTCATAGTAACAATATAGTAATTAAACAGTAACGAGAATGAATGCAAATGCACTACAAATCTTTTTCACCCTTATATATTTTTACAGATCTACACATCTTTTAAGATAAATTTACTTGAGAAACACAACTGCATGAGACTTTTTCAAAGAATAAATCTTTGTTTATTTGCTAAAGCATTCATTTCGTTGGCTTTATATCTGAAAATATAATGAACCTTACAGAGGCCTTTTTTAGATACTACCATGATATTATAATATCAATATTACATTATAAAATATTGTTCATATTTTACAGCAAATACCATAAATACCAGTGGTAAATATCAAATGCACATATTTTTATATTTTAAGATTAGGTTTTCTTTTCAAGTTGAATCCTCCAGGTTCCTGAATCTTGAGTTAGATTTTTTTTTCACTGTTCATTTTGTTAATTTTCGAATGCCTTTTCTCTAGTTTGAGTCCAGTGAGGTTTTCGCTTGAAGCAAGAAACCTTAGTTTGTTCTCGGAAAGCAAAGTGAAATTCTTGCTCCAGATTCTTGAAAGCGTGTGTTCATTTCCTGTTTCCTGCTCCGAAGAGCGTCCAGATGCCCGAGCCTTCCTCTGGTTTCACCTGCAGGAGCACAACAGGTACGTCAAAGGCATTCTTCGTTCCAGATGTGTCTGTGTCTAACAGGAACGGAGGGGTCAGACGTTTTTCTGTCCCACAGGGCCGCTTCACCGCATTCCTCCGTCTGTTTAGAGCCTTAAAGTCCTTGGAGTCTCCCTAGCTCCGCTCTCGTCTAATCCTCGTTTAATGGATCCAGTTTCTGGATGTTTGGAGAAAGGGCTGCAACAGGCCAATGTGGTAAAGCTGGTTTAAGTAAGATAAACCTCTCCTGGCCTTCAAACTAACATGAGAACCGGAAAGAGCAGGTTTAGACCTTTAGACACCTGTTGTCTGAGATAACAGTCGATCTGAGTTTAGAAAAAAGACAGGGGAACTCACATTTTGGTAACACTTTACTTAAAGCCTGTATGTATAATGCATTATAAAAAATAGTTTTAATGCATGGATTATACCTTGCAATGCACCTTATAATGCAATCTCATGAATAAATGAGTTCATTTGCAAAACAGATATTATGCATTATACCCTTTTAATAAACCCTGTAGCAAATCATCTTATTTAGGGAGATGTAAATAATTACAATTAATTATGATTAATTAAAAATTTTCAATCAACTGCCAGAAGTAACTGTAGCAGAATTATATTGCCAACAACTGTTCATTCAGCGAACATTCAGCTAAGCTAACTCACATAACTGAACACACAAGTATAAATACACTCATACTTTGATGGTAAACCATCAATCAATCACTTTTATTCCTATAGTGCTTTTAACAATACAGATTGTATCAGAGCACTGAACAGTATAAAATAGGAGAATACAATAAAAGGGATGTATAATATTTAATTTGTTATTAAATGCAGAGACGGTCTCTGTAATCAAATGGACGATAATCGCTAGAAATTAAGTGTCCCCATCAGGAAAAGCAGAGAGTGAAGCTATGAAAAGAGTTGGTCATCCACCTATAAACCATCAGCATCATTTAAAATAGGGTCTATAACTAATACTAAACCTCAGTTTCGTTCAGGTAAATGTATGATACTTGCGTTGCCTCGTTGGTGAGGGTTCAGATGCAGTCTCGGATGAAAGTCTTGATGATTCCGTGAAAAGCGCTAAGATTAAGATCTGCTGAGATCTAAAGATCTTCGGTGAATGGAAAGTGAAGGCCGCAAGCATCTTCACAGCGAAGCCAGTTTCTTTCTTACAATCTTTTTTACAATCTATACAAACTTGTTTTGAAACTAAGAAGCTTTTGTGAAACAGAAACAGGTTCTTCAGATGCTAAAGGTTCTTCTATGGCATCTTGAAGCACCTTTATTTTTTTAAGAGGGCATCAGGCAAACATTAATAGAAACAGTGTCTGTTTACACCTTATTGGCAGAGCCTATTTACACTAACTCCGCCTACCAACGTATGATAGTCATCATTGCAAAAGACGGTCATGTGACATTAGCTCCAGTGATGCAGATGGTGAAACGTATGACAATCATATTTTGACGCGGTTGATGTGGAGTCGAATCTGCCTTCTGAATTTTTTATCCCTCTTTAAATTTCAAATCACATCAGAAAAGCATTAATTTTTCAATAAAAATGGAAGTCATCAAATATTCGAAAATAAAGTATTGGGTAAGGTTAAGAAGGGTGTCAATCATGGCATCTATTGAATTAAAATTAACATTTAACCATAATAAGTTGCATTCTGTTTTATAATGTACTTTTTTCTATTTGAACTTAGTGTAAATGCTAAGAAAATATGCTATTTACACTTTTTTATGCACAATTTATTTGATTTACTTTGAGTTAAGTTACATTCGTTTCCTAACCTTGCCACAGCATTCTGTAATCTTTCCTTGTTAGCCTTGAGTCAAACAACATGGATAAAAATCAAGATTTTTCCTGAAATGCACAAGTAACTGGACTGTGAGAGAACAAAGGATGATAAGATGGTCTTGTGAGAGTTCTTCTGGCCCGAGAAGCTCATAACATTGAGAGCAAACAAAGGCTGCAGTTACTAGATGTTCCCTGTGAGTCCAGCTCTTAGAGATCAAACGCTGTGTTAGCGTTGGCGTCGTGCCTCGGAGGGTGTGAAGTCTCGAACACATCTGTCCTGAGAGGAAGAGTCTTGGCAGAAGAGAACAGTGGCGTCCGGTTCTCTGTCCAGGCTCTCTGAGACGGCCAGCTCTTCCTGGGCAGGACCGAGCGATTGTTCTCCGCTTCACTCCACCCAGACCTCTTCCTTCAGCTCGCCCTGATGTCAATCTCTGATGCTGTACTTCGTAAAGAACCAGAAGTCGCTGAGCTGTAATCCTGTTAACCCCTTTGCGTCTGAATCTGGGGAAAGGAAAGAAGTTCTTACGCACTTCCAGATGCCGCAGAAGAACTAAACATCTGAACATCTGAAGAAACTGAAGAGGCTTATTTGTGGCAAAAGAAGATTTTAGGTAATAAACAGGTAAGAAAGAGATGGTTTGTTGGAGAAATGCTTCTCCGATGGCATCACTAAAGAAGCTTTTAAGCACTTTTAAATTTAAGAGTGTATGCTGCACAAAATGACCCAAATAGAGAAAAACTCCAACGTGATTTTATTAGTATTTGAGTGAATGCATCTTGTTCAATGGATGTTCTGCAAAACATGATAAAGACACTTATTAAGAGGAGGATTTGGTATACTGAATAAAAGTTTGGGGTATTTAAAAGAATTTGCTCAATGAGGCTGTATTTATTTGATCAAAAATGTGGTTTTAAAAACCATTCTATGTAGATGTTTCTCTTCATTACATCACCTGATCCATCAGAAATCATGCTAATATGCTGATTTGCTGCTCAAGAAAAAATAAAAAAGGTATCAATGTTGAAAACAGTTGTGCTGCGCAATATTTTTGTGGAAACTATTTCATTTTTTTCAGGATGAATAGAGACTTTAAAAGAACAGCATTTATATTTGAGGCATTATAAATTTCATGCACCCTTAATTCGCTTTTTAAAAACTAAACATTGTTTGGCTGTTTTGTTTCCAGCAAAAATATCAGAAAATGTGACAATATGATATAAACACAAGACAAATAATCTTGTTTTATAATGAAACTTATGACAATGACAATGATTTTTACTTTTGACTGGAACCAAGACAAAAAAATGTAAACAAGAATTTTTTGAAAGTGTAAAAACTGAACTGTGTAAAAGACTGTAATTGCACTATTGCATGGACAGAAAGCGTACAAACATGTCGTCTGCAAGTGTTTTCTGCACAGCAGGTCTCGGATCAAGGCTTTTTGAGAGACGTTAGCTGTTAAAATCGCTCATGAGCGCCGACACAATTACATTCCTGCTGAAGAAAGCATGAGTAACGCTGTGGTCCAGTCTTTATTCACCTATCTGCAGTGTTTCTCATGGGAACGTGTTGTTTGGGAGCGAGCGTGAGGATGGATGAGAAGGCTCAGCGTGACCTCTATACTGAATGTTTACAAAGAGCCCGGTCACATGACCGGTCAGCGGAGGCTCTCATTGGCTACCTGCTGCTCCAGACTGTTTGTGTGAGTCACGGCGAGAGAAAAACGAGGCGCTTTTCCAGTAATCTGCTTTAAAACTGCCGTGTAGTCTAGAGATCTCCGGTGGGAACAATAATTAACATGCACTTAGTCCTTTTGCGACAAAATATTTGTGAGGAAATCACATTTACCGCGGCGTAACAACGTTCACAAAATCTGAAACAGTTACGACCATAAATATTCATAAAACTGCATTTTTAAATATTTGCATGACGAATATATTTTCTGTAGTATATATTCTTGCTCTTTGATTTAATTCACGTGTATTTTTGCTTAAAACAAGCAATGGGGTAACAAAAATGATTTTAATTCAAAAGCTAAACCTGATTATTTTACATAAAATTTTTATTTTTCCAAAAAACTGTCATTTTGTGAAGTGAAGAAAATGCACCTCCAGAATTTTTTTTGCAGCGTACAACAAAATTTTTTATTTACTTGATGTTTTTTATTTGCATTTGGCAAAGAGTTCTTTTTGATCACTGTTAAATTAGCATTCGTTAATATTCCTAGGCATTTTAGATCACATCACAGATGGGGAACCATCTCAGAAGTCTCAGGCAAGGTTCTCTCAAAGTTATTGCAGTAACGTTTTTGAAATGTTTCACAGTTGCATTTTTTGAAATGTTGCTACTTTGTTTCGGAATGTTCAGATTGAAAAGTAACATGCCCATAATGTTTAAAAAATGATATAAATGTCCTCTTAACGTTCATAAAACAACAAAACTAGACATTTTGAACATCCAAGAATATTTTTTCAGAACTTAATAGACACTAATATAATGTTCTTATTACATGTAGACTCTCAGAAAGCTGTCACTGAGGCAGTACCTTTTCAAAAGGGACATGTTTGTACATAAAAAGCTCATTTTGGTACCTTTAAGGTACGTATTAGTACTTTATTTTTAATCCAATACATACAAAAGTGTACCTTTATTTAGGTTTTTCTTTGTTATGCAGATGTTAAAGAAACATTCCTTTTGTATCATTTTGTTCATGTAATATTTGAATGAACATGGAAAAAATGATGGACGCGTTCAAAAATAATTTCATGCGTATAAATAATGCCTTTGCTAATGTTTAGAGAACATTATTAAAGGACAGATAACATCTATGAATGATAGAAATATTGCATTAGCTGGGCTGGTTGTTTGAACTGATATGAGTATGTTGATCCTCTGCAGTTATTTGATGAATAACAGGGGAATATCAGGTCATGCTTTGATCACACCTTCCCTTCGGTCAGCGGGAATTAATGTGTTTGTCTTTAAGTGTCACACCTATTATTTCAGACTTGACGGGGCTTCTGTCCAGCATAAACAAACCCTCTTACACTGTGTGTGTGTGTGTGTGTGTGTGTGTGAGATGCTGAAGGGCCAGAACAGTAGGTCAGGAGCGTGTGTGGCCCTCGGCTCTAAATCATACGTGTGCATCTCATGGGAATGCGGTCGAACGCTCTGAGCAGGAAAACTCCCTTAAACTACGTCCATTCGATTCCGCTGATAGACTCTCATAGTGTCCTCGCCCTCGGGTTTCCCTCCGGAGGGACCTGATGCACGCTCAAAAATAAATACGTTCTATCTCTGCTTGAAAAAAGCATCTGTTAAATGATAAATGGCTAAAAAATAAAAAAATATAAAGTAAAACTATTTATAATATGAGTAAAAATTGCTAAAGGTTTGAAAAGATGAATAAAAATTAATCATACTAAAATAACACTGGCTGGATATTCAGTAACGTTCAACAATAATTTCAGAATATTTACCAACAAGTAAATATGGGGTGGGACTTCTGACTTATTTTATTATAATTCGCTTATACTAATTTTCTCTATTAGGAGCTGGTGTCATGGTGAGAAGGAACCTGAAGTGAGAGGGAACTCTGGGTGGTCAGAATGGCATGCTGGGTGTGTCCGGTGGGATAAAAGAGGAGGAAAAGAGAGAAGAAGGGATGAAGATCGTCTGTTTCTCACGCCGGTGGCCTGGTGTCGGTCTGGAACAGGAAATGCCAGCGCGGAGATTCCACTTCCTGTGGAGGCGAAGCAGCTCTTCGGAAAGCAGCATAAAGTTTCATAAAAAAGCATTTCTGTTTGAAATATGGATATTTTTCTTACAAAAAAGCGCACGTTATAGGCCTGTTATATTATGGATTCATGCATTTTATTTGACTTCTTTTAGACCGTTGAACAAAAGACACCCGTTTGCTGCTTTTATAAAGCTGGGAAGAGATAATGTTTAATATAACTATAAGAATTCATATACATGCCTTATAGGTGAGTGAAACATGGGCTGATTTTCATCCCTTTAAGGTCTGTGTGCTCTGTAAATATTCACAACAAACCTCAAAAAGCATTAAAGTCTGAAAAATGCATAGCTAAACAGAAAAAAAACTATCCCTTCAAATGGTTTTCCGAGGGGATGCTTCTGTAGTGCTCTGGAAAAAGAAAAAGAATGAACTCTTATTAAGCAGTGTTCGGTCCAG
Organism: Puntigrus tetrazona; assembly: GCF_018831695.1. Lineage (NCBI taxonomy): Eukaryota > Metazoa > Chordata > Actinopteri > Cypriniformes > Cyprinidae > Puntigrus > Puntigrus tetrazona. The sequence goes on from NC_056699.1 coordinate 2,118,501, forward strand.
AAATATTGTGAGCTGTATATTTGTATTTTTCCGGCGTGTTTGAGTCGTTTGAAGCGGGGCACCAGCAGGCCTGCGGTTTGGGTCGGGCTTTGTCTCACACACATTTCACGCGGATCTTATTACACTCCCAGACATTTACAAGCTTTTTCCTTCTTCAGGAAGCAGAATTCCGTTCCTAACGATGGCGCGAGGAATCCTTCATATGACCGTTTGTGAAGTGAGCAGAAACACAGGATGCTTATTGTGTGTTTTCCCATCAAAAGCACACGGTTATATGAACAATCGTGTTATGTAATATTAAACTGCATCAAATAAGATTTGGCGGTAACGAGAAGCACATGCTCTTTTTTGTGACGTACTTATTCAGTATGGCTCATTCCCAGCCGGCTGATTGAGGTTATAAAAACGTTGCGGGAACGTTGTTTTAAAATGTTCCTAAATCGTTAACGTCCATTTTTCTTGTCATGATTTTAACGTTATTTAAAGGTTGCAAAAATGTTTCTTACCACATTCTACTAAATGTTATTTTTACCGGAAATGAACATCACACTTCAACGCAATTTTTTGCTTTTTTTTTGTATTTTTGTTTTGTTTTCTTAATTATCCACAAATTATGGATTTCTTTTCTTGAAATATTATCAAAATTTTGATCGTTTTTGCATGAAAAAATTACAAATATCTGCCAGTGGGGTATGAAAAATCATAGTAAGCCCATTAGCAGATATACATTTTAAAAAAGGATAATATTTTCAGAAAACGAGACAAAATATCATTTTACCTGTCAATTAAATGCATGCTGATCCAAGAAAAATACGTAAATAATAAGGAAGACATACATGTTGCAGTGTATTTGAATGTTATATTTAATATTTTAAAAGCACTAAAATGTCCAGTTTTCTTATTGTGATTAAAACGTCATTCAAAGACTTTATTTTCTCCCGAAATGTAATGTTACTTCATGTTTCTTGCTGTGATTGCAGCATAATTCAAAGACAGATTGAAAAAGTGATCAAGCAGAAGTAAGATTCCTCAAACAGTACTCTAAGAACATTTCGTTCTAACGTTTGTGTAACTTTGTAAAAATGTTAGTGAGAATGGATTGTTAGCAGTGTGTCGAAAAGGCCCCGAAGCAGCAGAAAGTTGAGAAATGCCTTCCATCGTTCCAGAATTAAACGAGGTACCACCCATAAACACGACTCAGCCAACCCACCCAACTAACTGACCCTGCCAGCACCGTGAAGAAACAGTTTGTCGTTTCCTCGGGTTTCCACCTCGCTTTCCTCCTAATTCTTTTGGAAGCGCGTCTCAAGCAATCGAACGCAATAAAGTTTCTCGTGCGGCAAACAAACAGCGTAAAATGTGAGTTTTATGGCAGCGCTGCGAGATCGGATCTCTGCAGATGTTTCCCATCACTGAATAACAGAATCCAAACAGTAAACTTCAAAAGCTCCAGATAAGATCTGACTCCACGAGCGCAGCTGATCCGGGCTTTTAAGTAGAGTCAAAGCAAACACGGGTGTCAAACTCTATTTGGACTTGAAGGCTTGTCGGATGAGCTAAAGCGTTTCTCAGAAATTGAAAAGCGTGTTGTTTTTTGGACACGCACCTGTGAGGTTGATCGGTCGCTTTATCGATGCGCTCCTCGTGAACTTCAGATGAAGTCTGGCTCAAAAACCTAAGGCGGGATGAAAAGCAGTGAATGTGGGACGTTTGGAAAATCGGCTAATTCCAACATTTCCCACATCCATTGGTTTCCAGGCTAACCAGCCAATAAAATACCTTGGGTCAGTCTGAGCGCAGAAATCGTCAATATGCATCACTTAACCAAGCTTCCAGATTTCTCCAGCTCCTCCAGAAATGGAAAATTCGTTTGGGCGGAAAACATGAAAGAGCATCGCCTAAATGTTTTGGACGCTGATCTTGTTTTTGCAGTAGAGGCAGAAAACATCTTGACACACATAGATGAGGACAGTTAAGACGGGGAACACTTAGAGAACACTGGCTGATGTTCTCTCAAAGTTCACAAACGTTCTTCATGTAACAGTAAGAGAACGTTCACTTAAAACTATCTGGTCTTTAATACTGATCTTAATTACACATTGTTTGTTTCATTCTTAAAGAAACATGTTTTACTCACCCCAGAGCGATCCTAGCAGTACACGACTTTCTTATACGACTCAGAAGTCAGCAAAGAATCAGGTGAAATGGTCCCTAAATGTTTGCATATGCAAGGAAAAACAAAGCTTTTTTTTTAAATTACTAAATAAAATGTAAATGTTGATGACCGTTAAGCAATAAAGCTATCAACTTAACGGGAACGTTAGCGAAGCTTTCAGTAAACGTATTTTTGTTTAGCTGGGATTATCCAAACACATTTTATTCAATAAGATTTATAGAAATGTATTTCTTTAATGATGTTTTTGTATTGGTTTCTTGTGTAAATGTCTACTAATTCTGGAATTAAGATGCATTTACGTGAATGGTAAAATGACAAGATAATATGTCTTATTATGTCTTGTTTTTACTGGAAAAAATATCCAAATGTTGTTAGTTTTGCTTAAAACAAGCACAAATATCTGCCAATGGGGTAAGAAAAATTATTATTATTATTATGATTGGTTTGTTTTATGAGCAAAAATGTGTATAACATTTTCAGAAAGTAATTTAACTTCCCAAACACAGTAAAGGCATCCCGACTCAATATTGTCTTAAATATTAACACTAGAGATAAGAAAAAATATTGCAGTGTTATTTTGAAACATTTTAGTTCATCTAACTTTCTTTTAACGTAAAAGTAACGCTCAAATAACGCTTGCAAAACAATCAAATGAAACGTTCCCTTAACGCCTGCATTACCAAGAAAGAAGCATCTACTGAGAAGACTAACATTGTATAAGTCAATGGGAGCATTAGCTGCATGCTCTTAGCATCTAGCCAGAGCTGATCTGTTTGTGTTTACGTGCACGTTGGAATTTCTTCAGAACGCTGACGTTTACTGTACGCTGCGTCTAGACACGGACGGAGTCAGTCTGACAGAGATTTACCGCTCAGCTTGATCCACATCTACTCCTCCATCATAGAGCAGAACCGAATCTGCACTCTATCATCCCAGACGTTTTCCTGGAGAGACACGCATTGCTGCGGTTTTTCATGAAAAGCCCGTATTTATGAACAGGGCCTCCAAAGTTTAAAGTGCTGCTGCTTTATGTTCACTAATAATTACACTCGTGAGCGCACAACTCATGCAACTCTTGACATTTACACGAAAGGTCGTGACCACCAGACGCTTCAGGACAGTCTGTAATCTTAAGGAGTCATTTGCTCCGTTTCGGATGACATTGCAGACTCTCCGCTTGCAAAGAAGGCAGGGCATCGGATTGAGGCCGGATTCGAATCCCAGAATGCATTGCGCAAGCACGAGTTGGGAATCTGAGACGCGGCCGATCTGTAGATACATGTAATTAAATAACAGCCCGGTAGAATTGAAGAAGGACTGTTTTCGCAAGAATTAAGGGCAAGGTTTTTCTAGCTAGAACGGTCCACTTAACCACTGCTGCGCAATATAAAAATAACAAAGCTTTCATTTTTATTAAAACTGATTTGCATTCGTTGAATGTGCCTTTTGGTTGTTATTTTAGCAATTTGCTAACATCAAGCTCTCTAAATCTGGTTGAAAAAACAAAAATGATCCATTGATTCAAACGGGTGAATGGGTTTATGTTTAAGCCTAAAATGAAGGTCTGTAGTGAACACCAGCTCAAAATTCACGTTTTATTCGAAAATGTCAGTAAATGCTCCTCTTGATGTTCACAAACACGAAAAGTGACTAAACTGGACTTCAGAGATGGACATTAAATGTCCTCACACCCAGCGCTGGGGAAAGTTGCTTTTCAAAGTAGTGCAATACAGTATGTTAAAAGTAACTAATTACATTACTTTTTAGGTTACTTTTGCATTACTCTTTCTCTCTGGACTGTTATTAAAAGTGTTTGGAAGTCTGAAGGTTGTGATGTAGAAGTCATAACTCTTGTACATTTAGGCTTCAGCGTTGTGTTAATTTGTGAAGTGTGTAAGAATTATAAGTTTATATGTGGGGTCAAGAGTATACAGTATGTATTAGAAAGAATCTGAACTGACTTTTGAGGTTCCGTCTTGGTTAAGATGCTGACTTTGGAGACGTCTCACTTGGTTCTTGGTTTTATTTCTGCTCAGGTTTGCTCGGCAGGTATCTATGCTAGCTGTGCTTCAGGAGAGCTGTATGTGGTTCCATGGAAAGCTGCTGATAGTGGAATGCACGGCCTGTCGAAGGAAAGGGTGTGGATACAATTACTCCACAAATGACTTGTTATTGCCCTGCAAACTGTAATTACTTCTGACAGAGCTTGGCTCTGGTGCCGGAGAGCGCCACAGGCATATTCCATTAGCGCTGGGCTTTTTGGGTTTGTTCTCTTGTTTGTTTTCTACGCCGAGGACGGCGTGCAGTCTTGGCTTTTGTTCTCTTCTGCTGTCTCTAACTCTGTGTTTCTGTCAGCGGTTCTCGGTTAACGCGTTCTCTCTGGGTTTTAATCGCTTACCCGGGTTTTGAACGCCCGGAGGAAAGGGTCAGGTGTTGTTTTGCAGTCATGTGTTATTCCTCGCTGAGGTTTGGCCCCTTTAATGGCCCCAGCAGGTGCTCGAACGGCCCCAAGCGTTAACACGCTGGGATCCACTAGAATAGAAACATGCAAACAGTAGGGCAAATAAAAATCCCACTTCAGTTTCTTGACTCTAAAAACCGTTAAAGACTGTCCTTCTGTGAACTATGAGCTCGTAAATCAATGCTATACACTTTTGATCAAACCATAAATATTCATGTTTACCAACAGAACTAACGGAGAAAAACTACATTGCCCAGAGTTCTGCAGAGAAATATCCACCAATCAGAGCAAAGTGTTCTCAAACTACTTAATATCTGTATATATTTGTGTGTGTGTGTGTGTGTGTGTGTGTGTGTGTGTGTGTGTGTGTGTGTGTGTGTGTGTACACTGAACAAGATTATAAACACAATGCAATGAACTCAATTTTCTACGTACACAAAAGGTCAATTTCTCTCAGACCTGTCTAAATCTGTGTTAGTATGCACTTCTCCTTTGTCGAGATGATCCATCCATCCGACCCGATCGACTCTATGAACTGCGTGAGGTAAATGTCGCTCGCGCCAGTTTCTCATCCGCGTCTCGATACGCCAGCAAGTGCTCACTAACACTGACTTGTAGACAATATTTGAGAGAAATATGCCTTTTGTTTGCATAAAAAAAGTCTTAGATCTTTGAGTTGAACTCGTGAAAAATGGGGCCAAAAACAAAAGTGTTGTGTTTATATTTAGCATCTCTAATTCAATAGTTTTAATTTAGTTTTAATTCGATTATGCCATTTGCAATGCTGTGTGGGATTCTGAAGTTCAGTCACAGTTTTTTGTCTGAATAAAAAAAATAATGTAAACAAATTATTTGTTCTCAAACTAATTAAACATTGGTGTGTGTGTGTATATATATATATATAATATGCATATTTTGCAATAAACAAACTACACAGTCAACATCTTTAATTCGACATTTGTGTATTTCTCTATAGTTTTTAATTCAGTGAATTGTTCGCGATGCTTTCTGGGATTGTAGTTCTCTCCTCCTTAAAGCTGTTAAGTTGTTGAAAACATTATTAGTCAGATTTAGCTTTTTGTGATTAACGTGGCGGCGGTTCGTCTTGGTCCGCGTCTCAAAAACGTAAATATTTTACAAACCTCGTGGGAAGAAAGATATTTGCGCCGAGTGACTTGATTGATTTTTAGCTCCTAGACGTCTTTCTCACAGTTTAAGTTCATTCTCTTTAAAGCAGCACACGTCTTACTGTATCCAGCGTTATTGTGCTCTTTATGTTGGAGTTTAACGGCTGAGATGTGTAGAAGTGTTGAGTTATGGTCTGGACTGAGCCTGCCGGAGGACCCCTGCGTGTAATCGTAATCGAGTGAATGAGGAGGCTCTCTGTAGACCACGGGGCTTTCCTGGAAGAACTGTTGAAGTGAAGCAGATAGAAGACTAATTGGCCTTCACCCGCTCCTGCGGAGGCTTTCAGGAGTCCGACGGATAACTCAAGCATGGGAAACTGTCTGGACGAGGCATTCGCTTTGTGTTCGTGTGAGTTTGGTATGTCTGAGAGCAAAGCCCAATGCCGTTATTACAGGAATTCTGCAGAGCTTAAGTGCACAAAGATTACAAGAAAGACGAGGAATTCAATCGTAGATTAGGACGAGCACTCGCAGTCAGAGAGACGCAAGACAACAACCAGAACACTATTTGAGTAAAAAGAAAAAAAAAGTAGAAGTAGAAATTTTACTGTAAAATAAAGTTTCCTGTTATTATTATTATTTCTAAACTAAATATGTACAAAATATGTTGTAATATAATATATAATAAACATAAAAAATAATAAAATTAAAATTATTATTATTAGTGGGAGTAGTAGTATAAAAAATTAAATCATTAGTTTATAAAAACAAAATAACAATATTAAAATAAACCATAAACAACAACAGTAATAATAACAATACATTAATGTTAATTGTACAGCATAATTGTTGTTGGTTTAAATATTAATAATAAAAATATTCTACAAATAAGAAATATTAGTATTGTAATATTGTAATAATATCACTAATTGCACCATACGTTTTTTGTATTATTTTCTTTATTTATACTATATACTATACTACTACTAAATTAACATTTAACAAAAACTAATTACTATTCACTGTAAAGCAATCAGGTTTTAAAATATTTTACAAATACCGTTTTAGTTTATGGTATAAATTTAAAAGTATTATACTAATATTTGGAGATGTTTTAATTTCGTTATTTCAAATGGTTAAATCGGCAAGCTTTTATTTTGGCGGGCGGACTTAAAGCTATGGTTGAACTTGCATGTGCTTCACATCGTGCTTCACGCTAAAACGAATGTATTTATTCACTTAAATCACAGTCCTTCGATTCAGTTATCACACGAGTGTCACAGTTATATTTGATTTCAATTAATAAAGCAGTTCTGGTACAAAACACACTCTAAACTGCATTGAAACTAAAACCTAAACGCTGCGATGGTCAGCTTGAAAAAACACAAACATCATTGCATTTTACTGCTTTGCACATCTGAGGCCGATTGCTGTGAGAGTTTGTCCCACTAGCACACTTCCCGCCCGGTGATCTCATGGGTGGAGATGTATGACAGAAAGTCCCATTAAATCACACATTATGGATCGTTCCTTCCTATCTGAGTCAGTAGGAGGTTATAGCAGCGGAGGAAGAAACTTGAAGCGAAGCAGAGAATCATGTATCATCACGGACAATATTCGCTTTGCATCTTCAAGGCACTGGCAAAGAGTGCGCAGAATAGGAAACATTTCATTTTATCTCACAATTCAAACTTTTTTCACCCCAGAACCGCATGATTAATCTTGCAGGATAGAAAGTTAGCGATTTCATGAAATAAAGATGCTAAGATGCGGAAATGCTAAATATAACGTATGTGCCTTTTTTATTTCAATACTAACTTTTTTCTTACAACTCTGACTTTTTTTCACACAATTGGGAGTTTAAACACTAGAACTGCGTCATATAGACTTGCGTTTCTGACTTTATCTCTCAGAAATGGTTGCAAAAAAACTGTTTATGAGTTGCTCAGTTGTGAGTTTCAGGATAGAAATGTGGAAGTGTTAAGATATAACGCTGCAATTCAGACTTTTTCTTGCATTTCTGGCTTTTTTTCACACCTGCGAACTGTGACATAAACGTGCAATTTTTTGTCAGAATTGGTTGTAAAAAAAACAAAAACTTAAGTCAGAATTATAACATACATATGTTTTTTCGAAAATAATTGTACAATTTTTTACTCGTAATTGCAGCTTTAAATCACACAATTCTGACTGTGACTCACAATTAGTTTACATCGAGAATTGTGAGAATTAATTAAATAAAAATAAAAAAATGTATTATTATTATTATTATTATTATTATCATTGGTGGCAACAAGCTTCCATAGTAAAATGAAAAGAGTTACGTAATAAAATATACAATATAGAGTTATTGTGTAAAATAATAAAACACCACTGACCAAAAAACTGCACATATGTTATTCTAGATGTTTAATATAAAATGCGTCACTTTTTAGTTTATTTTATTTGCTTTTTTTTTACAAATAAAACAATAAAAAGGCTTGCAGATGGCATTAGAGAGATACACGTGGAATCTCCTGAGAACTCGATCATGACTTCACTCCAAAGCAAACATACAGTACTTTCCCTGCAGATATTACATCTTCTGTGTATGAATCACAGCATATTTCACGCACAATGGCCTCATTGAGAGGACGTTCTCCTCGTCGTTCTCGTTCATGCCTGTAGATTTCCAGAACAGAGGTCAGGAGAGACTGAGAGGAATCGCTTGTCCCCACATGCCGGAGAAAGAGAGGTTTCATTTCGTAAGAAACTCTTCCTGAGCTCTGACCTCAGACAAGATCTGAGCACGGTTTAATGTGCTACCTGACTGACAGATATGCGGTTGCCAGGTTTTCTTGGCATGATGCTGATTTAATTGAGCAACACACATTCCTAGGGTGTCGCTAAGTTATTCTGTGTGGTTGCTATGGTAATTCAGTTGCTATGGCAAACTAAGGCTGTTTCTAGCAACTATTTAAAGTGGTTGCCAGGGTTTTTCGGCCCAGTTTGTGATGTGCATTGTTGTTGTTGTTGTTGTTGTTGTTGCTGTTGCTGTTCAAGCACGTTGTTATGCAGTTGCCATGGCATTGCTATGTGGTTGCTAAGATTTTAACACATAACTTTGCAGTTGCTAGTAGAGCATTATGAAGTTTTTCTTTGCTTTTCAAAGGACTTTTCAAAGATGATGTCAGTGGATTTAATACATTTCTATGAAGTAGTGCAAGTATTATGGGGTGTTTCCAGGGCGTTGCTAAGTAACTACTCTATTGAGAGTGGCTGCCAGGGTGTTTCTACCCACTTTCTAATGTGATGTGAATTGTTGTTTTTGTTGTTCAAGTACATTGTTATATGGTTGCCAGGGTGTTGCTATGTGGTTGCTAAAAAGATGACAGTATATTACATATTTCAATGCTTTTGCTAGTGTATTATGAGGTGTTTCAAGGGCCTGGCTAAATTGCTAAGGTGATATGTTTTTAGCATGTTCTTAGGAATATTGAATGTGGTTGCCAGGGTGTTACTACTCTGTTTCTAAGGTAACGTGAGCTTTCTTTCTTTTCTTTTTTAAGCACAATGCTATGTAGTTATCAGAATATTGCTTTGTAGTTTACTGTATGTGGTTGCTAGGTGGTTCTATACAGTTGCTATGGTGAGCATTTTAACACACCGCTATCTAGTTGCTAGAGTATTATGAAATGTTTCTATGGTCAAGGTTATCAAGGTGACAAAAACAGTGTTGGGCACAGGTTGCCAGAGTGATGCTACCCAGTTTCTAAGGTGTTGTGTGCTGTTTTTCTTTAAAGTATGTTGCTATGCGGTTTCCAGGATGTCGTTATATGATTGCTAATATGATATCGCTGTAGTTTAGCACACTGCTATGCCGTTGCTAAAGTATTATGGGTGTTTCCAGGGCGTTGCTAAGTTACTACGAAAGTGCTTTATGAGTTTGTATCATGTTACTAGGTTGTTGAGAGTGGTTGCCAGGGCGTTACTAACCAATTACTAACCAGCTTCTAGGATACTGTCAGGTGTATATTTGAACAGTTTAACTGTTTCAGTACTGGTTGCTAACACGATGTTAGTGTTTTTAGCACACGCTCTGGATTGTTAGTGTTTTCCTGTTAGTTGCCTGGGCGTTGCTATCCAGTTGCTATGGTAGTTTGACTGTTTTTGGCTATGCGGTTTCTAAGTTTTGGAATGGTTAAATGCTGCCGAAAGAATTATTGATGCAATATTTCAGTAAATGCATCTACATTAATGCACAAGCTATTTAGCCGTGTTTTTTATTGCTGTTAAGGGACATCGTTTATGCTGTAAAAATAATCCATTTGACTCAATTATTGCCTCAGCAGTCTATATTTGGCTCGCACACAAGAACACAATATTAAAAGTCAAGATGTGATGATAACTTGGCAATGGGACATGATTACCTCAAAATTACCTCAACTTGCAAACGTCGATGCGAAATATTATCTCGCTAAGCGAATGCCGCCGACCCAAAAGCGCCGAAAGCGACAACAAAGAAAGGCAGGACTCAGCAAAGAGCTGTCGCTGCACCAAGAACCTGTCATTTGATGACTGAACACTTCAAAACTCTCTCAATTGTAAGTCGCCTCTCAATTGTAAGTCGCTTTGGATAAAAGCGTCTGCAAAATGACTAAATGTAAATGTGTGTGTGTGTGTGTGTGTGTGTGTGTGTGTGTGTGTGTGTGTGTACACTGAACAAGATTATAAACACAATGCAATGAACTCAATTTTCTCACGCATACACAAAAAGGTCAATTTCTCTCAGACCTGTCTAAATCTGTGTTAGTATGCACTTCTCCTTTGTCGAGATGATCCATCCATCCGACCCGATCGACTCTATGAACTGCGTGAGGTAAATGTCGCTCACGCCAGTTTCTCATCCGCGTCTCGACACGCCAGCAAGTGCTCACTAACACTGACTTGTAGACAATATTTGAGAGAAATATGCCTTTTGTTTGCATAAAAAGTCTTAGATCTTTGAGTTGAACTCGTGAAAAATGGGGCCAAAAACAAAAGTGTTGTGTTTATATTTAGCATCTCTAATTCAATAGTTTTAATTTAGTTTTAATTCGATTATGCCATTTGCAATGCTGTGTGGGATTCTGAAGTTCAGTCACAGTTTTTTGTCTGAATAAAAAAAATAATGTAAACAAATTATTTGTTCTCAAACTAATTAAACATTGGTGTGTGTGTGTATATATATATATATAATATGCATATTTTGCAATAAACAAACTACACAGTCAACATCTTTAATTCGACATTTGTGTATTTCTCTATAGTTTTTAATTCAGTGAATTGTTCGCGATGCTTTCTGGGATTGTAGTTCTCTCCCTCCTTAAAGCTGTTAAGTTGTTGAAAACATTATTAGTCAGATTTAGCTTTTTTGTGATTAACGTGCGGCCGGTTCGTCTTGGTCCGCGTCTCAAAAACGTAAATATTTTACAAACCTCGTGGGGAAGAAGATATTTGCGCCGAGTGACTTGATTGATTTTTAGCTCCTAGACGTCTTTCTCACAGTTTAAGTTCATTCTCTTTAAAGCAGCACACGTCTTACTGTATCCAGCGTTATTGTGCTCTTTATGTTGGAGTTTAACGGCTGAGATGTGTAGAAGTGTTGAGTTATGGTCTGGACTGAGCCTGCCGGAGGACCCCTGCGTGTAATCGAGTGAATGAGGGAGGCTCTCTCTGTAGACCACGGGGCTTTCCTGGAAGAACTGTTGAAGTGAAGCAGATAGAAGACTAATTGGCCTTCACCCGCTCCTGCGGAGGCTTTCAGGAGTCCGACGGATAACTCAAGCATGGGAAACTGTCTGGACGAGGCATTCGCTTTGTGTTCGTGTGAGTTTGGTATGTCTGAGAGCAAAGCCCAATGCCGTTATTACAGGAATTCTGCAGAGCTTAAGTGCACAAAGATTACAAGAAAGACGAGGAATTCAATCGTAGATTAGGACGAGCACTCGCAGTCAGAGAGACGCAAGACAACAACCAGAACACTATTTGAGTAAAAAAGAAAAAAAAAGTAGAAGTAGAAATTTTACTGTAAAATAAAGTTTCCTGTTATTATTATTATTTCTAAACTAAATATGTACAAAATATGTTGTAATATAATATATAATAAACATAAAAATAATAAAATTAAAATTATTATTATTAGTGGGAGTAGTAGTATAAAAAAATTAAATCATTAGTTTATAAAAACAAAATAACAATATTAAAAATAAACCATAAACAACAACAGTAATAATAACAATACATTAATGTTAATTGTACAGCATAATTGTTGTTGGTTTAAATATTAATAATAAAAATATTCTACAAATAAGAAATATTAGTATTGTAATATTGTAATAATATCACTAATTGCACCATACGTTTTTTTGTATTATTTTCTTTATTTATACTATATACTATACTACTACTAAATTAACATTTAACAAAAACTAATTACTATTCACTGTAAAGCAATCAGGTTTTAAAAATATTTTACAAATACCGTTTTAGTTTGCGGTATAAATTTAAAAGTATTATACTAATATTTGGAGATGTTTTAATTTCGTTATTTCAAATGGTTAAATCGGCAAGCTTTTATTTTGGCGGGGCGGACTTAAAGCTATGGTTGAACTTGCATGTGCTTCACATCGTGCTTCACGCTAAAACGAATGTATTTATTCACTTAAATCACAGTCCTTCGATTCAGTTATCACACGAGTGTCACAGTTATATTTGATTTCAATTAATAAAGCAGTTCTGGTACAAAACACACTCTAAACTGCATTGAAACTAAAACCTAAACGCTGCGATGGTCAGCTTGAAAAAACACAAACATCATTGCATTTTACTGCTTTGCACATCTGAGGCCGATTGCTGTGAGAGTTTGTCCCACTAGCACACTTCCCGCCCGGTGATCTCATGGGTGGAGATGTATGACAGAAAGTCCCATTAAATCACACATTATGGATCGTTCCTTCCTATCTGAGTCAGTAGGAGGTTATAGCAGCGGAGGAAGAAACTTGAAGCGAAGCAGAGAATCATGTATCATCACGGACAATATTAAGCTTTGCATCTTCAAGGCACTGGCAAAGAGTGCGCAGAATAGGAAACATTTCATTTTATCTCACAATTCAAACTTTTTTCACCCCAGAACCGCATGATTAATCTTGCAGGATAGAAAGTTAGCGATTTCATGAAATAAAGATGCTAAGATGCGGAAATGCTAAATATAACGTATGTGCCTTTTTTATTTCAATACTAACTTTTTTCTTACAACTCTGACTTTTTTTCACACAATTGGGAGTTTAAACACTAGAACTGCGTCATATAGACTTTCTCTCTCAGAAATGGTTGCAAAAAAACTGTTTATGAGTTGCTCAGTTGTGAGTTTCAGGATAGAAATGTGGAAGTGTTAAGATATAACGCTGCAATTCAGACTTTTTCTTGCATTTCTGGCTTTTTTTCACACCTGCGAACTGTGACATAAACGTGCAATTTTTGTCAGAATTGGTTGTAAAAAAACAAAAACTTAAGTCAGAATTATAACATACATATGTTTTTTTTCGAAAATAATTGTACAATTTTTACTCGTAATTGCAGCTTTAAATCACACAATTCTGACTGTGACTCACAATTAGTTTACATCGAGAATTGTGAGAATTAATTAAATAAAAATAAAAAATGTATTATTATTATTATTATTATTATTATCATTGGTGGCAACAAGCTTCCATAGTAAAATGAAAAGAGTTACGTAATAAAATATACAATATAGAGTTATTGTGTAAAATAATAAAACACCACTGACCAAAAAACTGCACATATGTTATTCTAGATGTTTAATATAAAATGCGTCACTTTTTAGTTTATTTTATTTGCTTTTTTACAAATAAAACAATAAAAAGGCTTGCAGATGGCATTAGAGAGATACACGTGGAATCTCCTGAGAACTCGATCATGACTTCACTCCAAAGCAAACATACAGTACTTTCCCTGCAGATATTACATCTTCTGTGTATGAATCACAGCATATTTCACGCACAATGGCCTCATTGAGAGGACGTTCTCCTCGTCGTTCTCGTTCATGCCTGTAGATTTCCAGAACAGAGGTCAGGAGAGACTGAGAGGAATCGCTTGTCCCCACATGCCGGAGAAAGAGAGGTTTCATTTCGTAAGAAACTCTTCCTGAGCTCTGACCTCAGACAAGATCTGAGCACGGTTTAATGTGCTACCTGACTGACAGATATGCGGTTGCCAGGTTTTCTTGGCATGATGCTGATTTAATTGAGCAACACACATTCCTAGGGTGTCGCTAAGTTATTCTGTGTGGTTGCTATGGTAATTCAGTTGCTATGGCAAACTAAGGCTGTTTCTAGCAACTATTTAAAGTGGTTGCCAGGGTTTTTCGGCCCAGTTTGTGATGTGCATTGTTGTTGTTGTTGTTGTTGTTGTTGCTGTTGCTGTTCAAGCACGTTGTTATGCAGTTGCCATGGCATTGCTATGTGGTTGCTAAGATTTTAACACATAACTTTGCAGTTGCTAGTAGAGCATTATGAAGTTTTTCTTTGCTTTTCAAAGGACTTTTCAAAGATGATGTCAGTGGATTTAATACATTTCTATGAAGTAGTGCAAGTATTATGGGGTGTTTCAGGGCGTTGCTAAGTAACTACTCTATTGAGAGTGGCTGCCAGGGTGTTTCTACCCACTTTCTAATGTGATGTGAATTGTTGTTTTTGTTGTTCAAGTACATTGTTATATGGTTGCCAGGGTGTTGCTATGTGGTTGCTAAAAGATGACAGTATATTACATATTTCAATGCTTTTGCTAGTGTATTATGAGGTGTTTCAAGGGCCTGGCTAAATTGCTAAGGTGATATGTTTTTAGCATGTTCTTAGGAATATTGAATGTGGTTGCCAGGGTGTTACTACTCTGTTTCTAAGGTAACGTGAGCTTTCTTTCTTTTCTTTTTTAAGCACAATGCTATGTAGTTATCAGAATATTGCTTTGTAGTTTACTGTATGTGGTTGCTAGGTGGTTCTATACAGTTGCTATGGTGAGCATTTTAACACACCGCTATCTAGTTGCTAGAGTATTATGAAATGTTTCTATGGTCAAGGTTATCAAGGTGACAAAAACAGTGTTGGGCACAGGTTGCCAGAGTGATGCTACCCAGTTTCTAAGGTGTTGTGTGCTGTTTTTCTTTAAAGTATGTTGCTATGCGGTTTCCAGGATGTCGTTATATGATTGCTAATATGATATCGCTGTAGTTTAGCACACTGCTATGCCGTTGCTAAAGTATTATGGGTGTTTCCAGGGCGTTGCTAAGTTACTACGAAAGTGCTTTATGAGTTTGTATCATGTTACTAGGTTGTTGAGAGTGGTTGCCAGGGCGTTACTAACCAATTACTAACCAGCTTCTAGGATACTGTCAGGTGTATATTTGAACAGTTTAACTGTTTTGTATTATGTGGTTGCCAGGGTGTTGTTATTTGGTTGCTAACACGATGTTAGTGTTTTTAGCACACGGCTACGCGGTTGTTAGTGTTTTCCTGTTAGTTGCCTGGGCGTTGCTATCCAGTTGCTATGGTAGTTTGACTGTTTTTGGCTATGCGGTTTCTAAGTTTTGGAATGGTTAAATGCTGCCGAAAGAATTATTGATGCAATATTTCAGTAAATGCATCTACATTAATGCACAAGCTATTTAGCCGTGTTTTTTATTGCTGTTAAGGGACATCGTTTATGCTGTAAAAATAATCCATTTGACTCAATTATTGCCTCAGCAGTCTATATTTGGCTCGGCACACAAGAACACAATATTAAAAGTCAAGATGTGATGATAACTTGGCAATGGGACATGATTACCTCAAAATTACCTCAACTTGCAAACGTCGATGCGAAATATTATCTCGCTAAGCGAATGCCGCCGACCCAAAAGCGCCGAAAGCGACAACAAAGAAAGGCAGGACTCAGCAAAGAGCTGTCGCTGCACCAAGAACCTGTCATTTGATGACTGAACACTTCAAAACAAGCGCCATGATGATGATTACAGCTCCGTGCATGTGGCTCTGTGGAGAGCTGCTTTTTGCACAGAGCTGTCTTCGAGGGATCTGAGGAGACCGATCTCAAACACAACCTCAGACTTCAGTGCATTTGCCTTCATTTAAAGTTATTGGGCTGTGATGATTTACTGTAAAATAATCATATTTCGGAGTCTAGTGCGTGTAAACTCGAGACGGCTGATAGACAAACACATAATATCCCATGAGTTTCTACAGCTCGGATTGGGATGAACTTTTTTTATTGTTTATATCCAAACTAACAGATGAACAATCAATCATAGCAGAAAAAAATCAACGGCCGGGGGAAAGATCTACAAACGAGGGACAAAACATGCTAACGAACAAACAAATCAATAAATATCCCAGCCAACAGGGAACGTTCTGGCAAAGTCCGTTATAAAAAAACGTCATAAAGAAACATTTTTCCAGTAATGTTTCAGCGTCAGTTAAGAGATCGTGTCCATAAAATCTTTTAGTTGCATGTTTGCTCCTCGTGCTCAGAGAACATTCAGAAGTGTTTATTCCCGCAATTGTATCAAACACGTGCATGTTTTTAGATTATATTTTTGCCGGAATAACAGTAAAAAAAAATGTATGATCAATTAATAAAAGGAATTACGATAGTGGTTGTGGTTTTGTATTTTCAGATACTGTGAGCGAAAAGGTTCAGGGTTGAAGAATTAGCATTCTGTAAGGCGTATTATATAAAGTAAAACGTGTTTTCAGTTTTTATTTTTTTAAAGCTTAGCAATGGTAACCAAGAGGGGCGGAGCTTAATAAACGGGTCAGTTAGCGTCATCCATGTAGTATGTACTGAATTTTCTATAGTGTGTGTGTGTGTGTGTGTGTGTGTGTGTGATCTTTAAGTCATTCAGATGCTGTTATTGGCACAAATTACAGTTTGAGGCAAGCTTTGCTCACAGCACACAGTTAGATGTTTATTGTAGTCCCTGCTATTCGTTTCAGCAGCGTCTGGTGAATCTTGTGCATGAGGCTGAAGTGCATGAAGGCGGTTGTCGAGCTCAGCGTAATGTCTTCTGACACTCCTTTAATCACATTACACTGTAAACGTGCATCAGATGGTTGCATGGTGTTTGCGGTGCATCATCTGGCGAGGTGTGAGCGTTCTGCGAGGCTGATGTAATGCTGTTGGGATACGCCGAGCGTTTCTGAACTCATGATACAGTTTGGAGAACAAATCATCCGGTCATCCCAGGACAGACGCTCATAAACACTACATAAACACAGCTTCACATTAAAGTATCTGCAGCAAATACACAAATCAACGAGATGATGAAGAATTTCATTCACGGCCTTTAGTTTAATGCAAGCCTCGGATGAGTTCAGATCAGGACTTAACACGTGGAGTATATAAGGATTGTGTTGTTTGTACTTCTTGTTTTTTAGGATCGTGAAGGACGTGGAACGACAGAAATTTAGTTTCCGCCACAAAATCAAAAAAACAAGATTGTGAGTTTCTATCTGACGAAAACTTTTCTTACAGTTCAAAGCTTTTCTAGCTTGTTTTTTTCTTGCATTAATAAATTTCAGAAGTCTGTGTTTATCTTTCTGTTTTGTTTTGTTCGGTTAGTTAGTTGGTTGTTTTTTTGCTTTTGTTTTCCAACACAGAACAAAAATGTAAAACATCATTGCAACATTTTATCTCACAATTTGTATCTATTTGTCATCTATATCTCTCAGTTCTTCACAATTTCATGGGGAACAACATGAGTTAAGAATTCTGCAATTCTGCTTATTTATTTATTTATTTATTTATTTATTTGTTAATTCATTTATTTGTGTATGTATATTTCTGCTGTGAAACATCAAATATATTTTTTTAAGACTTTATTAAAGAATTCTGACATTATATATTCAGTTATATCTGACATTATATTTCAATAAATCTCAAAATAATTATTAACTGTTTCTTCAGAATGAAGAGGTAAGAGAATTATGAAGAAGAGAAAATGTTTTTTGTTGTTGTTTTGTTGTTTCTTGGCAGAAACACACTTCTTTTAATAAAAAAACTCTGCAACCAGCCAGAAATGAATGAATAAATAAAAATACAGCTAAGCATAGACTCTCATAGCAAGACTCTATTATTGTTGTTTAATAGAAGCTTTGTTAAAATTCTAAACCACTTTATAACTGAATGAGCTAGGATTTATTGTGGTTTAGTTATTTGAATGTTTTGTCTTTGAGCAGAAGTGTTTGTGTGTGTGCCGCGCTGCTGGTTTTAGTGGAGGATGATACCGTAACCACAAACCAAACCCGATTCATTCGTTTCTTTGGCTCTCTTTTGAGTCTCAGTGGTCTCAGACCTGAACCCCGGCGTGTGTCCGGTCAACTTCTTCCAGTCAAGGGCTCTTATATAATCCCTGGGCGGAGGGCAAAAATCAATCCCAAATGTAGCACTTTGTCATTGCATTCCTCGAGCGTTGAAAAAAACACGAGGCCAAAAAGTAGCGAGGACCTCTAACATGCTGAATCTATCGTAATAAGCTCTCGCGGAGCCGCCGTAGTCGTGCGGTCGAGGTCTGTGAATGTAAAACATTACATGAAAGAAATCAAAGGCTTTGATGGCGTGATCTGTGAGCCTGTGGTTCGAGCGGAGGAGCGTTCGGCGGGACTGAGGAGACACACAAGCGTCTGTGTTTATGGAGATGATTACTGCTACTGTCATCTCAGCAGGTCACGACCTGGACACAGAAACAGCTCTGAATGCATCGCCAGGCCTGCGTTGAGTCCGTCACCTAGGACTTTTTCTAAATGCATTTAGTAGGAGTAAATTACTGTCATCCTCACATAATCTCTTAAACATTTATTATATTTAATGTATCAGATACTAAACATTGAAGCTCAAAAAAGACAAAATATGCCAAATTGTCTTTCAAAATATATTTCATTTTAATACAAATGTGCGTGAAATTATAGAAAAATGTAATATTTTATTTAGTGCTGTCAAATAAAAGTTTTATATTTACGCAATATATTTGTGTGTACTGAGTATCTCTATTATGTAAATATAAATATAAACACACATATGCCGTATATATTTTGAAAAAAGTTGCATGCATTTAGCTCAATATATTTGTATTTGTTATATTTATTATATAAAGGTAACATATTTTTACATGCTTGTGTATTTATAAATACATAATAAATATATACAGTACACACACACATACTATATAAACAAACACTTTTACATGGGATGCATATATATATAAACAATAATTAATTATGTTCTGTATTATATAAAACATTGCATATATTACATATACAGTACAATAGTGCATGAAAAGCTCAACACGGTAAATGCATAAATGTGTAAATGTGACCGGCGGAGAGAGCTTTATCGCCAAGTCTGCTTGCACATGTAAGGAATTAGTTAAATGAATAGATTACGTTACTAACTAAAACTTCCATCACATTATTTCTAATCAGTAACAGACTACAGTTTGTATGTGATCTACTGATTATAGGACAGCGATATACTGCGAAACATTTCATCACCGCTCTATTTAATCCTCATCGGACTGAAATCTGTTATGAATCGCAAGGGATGTATGAACTCTGAATGCGGCGTACAAGAACACAGCAGAACAGAAGAGTGTGTCGTAGCATGAAGGGAAGGATTTATGTTTCCTGTGAATGCACTTTAAACAATACAGACCTGTTCCTGTATGAAAGGTTCACGTCAAATACAGCGCAATTACTACAATTACTACCATATATAAATGATGCTCATTTAGAGTTATTACTGTTTAAATGATAAATAAATAATTTTAAAAAACATATTACATATATATATATATATATATATATATATATAAATATATATATATATATATATATATATATATATATATATATATATATATGATGCTATTTAGAGTTATTACTGTTTAAATGATAAATAAATAATTTTAAAAAATTACATATATATATATATATATATATATATATATATATATATATATATATATATATATATATATATATAAAATAACTCTAAATGAGCATAAATTATATATATTGTATTTAATAGTGTTAATATTAAAATATCACCAGTAATACAGAATATTTTATTTTTTTATTTTATTATTTATTCAATTTAGTTGACTAAAACTTAAAAAGAAAATAGTAGCTTAACTGACCTGCTTTTGTAAAGGAATGACTGTTTCTAACTAGAATCCTTTCTGTTCTCAGATGTGTCCCGTCATGCTTTCACAGATGCTGTTTCATGTTGACTACCGACGTGTTTTTTCTGCTCATTTGAGGGAAACAGTTGCATGATGGTATTTTTCCAGCAGCCAAAAAAAAAAAATGAGGGGTTTTCCAAATCATTCACAGACTGTAGATCCGTAGTAGAATACAGTTAGTAACACGCAGGAAGCCAAAGCTAATAACTACGCCGCTTAGGCAATAATGCGGTATATTACTGTTACTAATGTGGAGCTCAGTCAAACACAGACGCTTATCTTCTGCTGTAATGCTTTTCTTCATTTCTTGCTTTTCTTCAATGAAGAGCAAAAACAGCAACTGTAAGAACGTTCCCGTTACGTTACGAAAACGTTATTTCTCTGTGTTCAGAACGCTGCTTTTTAAGTATTTTGAAGACACTCAGATGAAGGTTGAGGATCCAGATTTTGAAGGACCATTCTATTAATGTTACTGGAAGAACATTTGTTCAAAGTAAGTGAACCCCAACAAGCTAAAACATGCTTTCGCTAGCGTTCCCATTAGGTTATGAAAATGTCGTTTATGTAAATGTTGAGGAAACGTGGAATAATTTTGCGAACATTATGGGATTGTTGCGTTTGAAGATTCCTTCAGCACCCTGAAAACATGTAGATGAAACGTTAGATAAACGCTAAATGATTTGAGAACATCATTAAGGACCAGATAACTTCTAAACGTTCTAAAGATGCCGCTGAAGAAGCTTTCTGTCTAAATGGTTCCATGAAGAACCTTCAGCATCTGAAGAACCTTTCTTTCTGTCTCTGAATTCTTCACTGTATATACGGCGCGATGCTAATCACAGACATATAGATCTTCTACAAACCTTCGCAGTGAATGTGTCCCCTCTGAGCTGTAATGGATGGCATATGTGGAGTTATATCTGAGGTTTACGTTCATGTTTGCCACAGAATGATGTAATCTGGCTTTGGTTTCTCTCCAGACTGCTGATCCAGCTCCTTGGCTTCAGCTTCGTCCTCTTCCTCTTTCTGTGATTCATATCTTTATTTATCGTTATTTTCCCCCTGAGGTTCACTTCTGAAGTTTGTTGTGCCACATAACAGAAGTCACTTTTTGACAACTACTTTCCTCTCTCTCTCTCTCTCTCTCTCTCTCTCTCTCTCTATGTCTCTCTCTCTCTCTCTCTCTCTCTCTCTGTCTCTCTCTCTGTCTCTCTCTCTCTCTCTCTGTCTCTCTCTCTCTCTCTCTCTCTCTCTCTGTCTCTGTCTCTCTGTCTCTCTCTCTCTCTCTCTCTCTCTCTCTCTCTCTCTCTCTCTCTCTCTGTCTCTCTCTCTGTCTCTCTCTCTCTGTCTCTCTCTGTCTCTCTCTCTCTCTCTCTCTCTCTCTCTCTCTGTCTCTCTCTCTGTCTCTCTCTCTGTCTCTCTCTCTCTCTCTCTGTCTCTCTCTCTCTCTCTCTCTCTCTCTCTCTCTCTGTCTCTCTGTCTCTCTCTCTCTCTCTCTCTCTCTCTCTGTCTCTCTCTCTCTCTCCTGTCTCTCTCTCTCTCTCTCTCTGTCTCTCTGTCTCTCTGTCTCTCTCTCTCTCTCTCTCTCTCTCTCTCTCTCTCTCTCTCTCTCTCTCTCTCTCTCTCTCTCTCTCTCTCTCTCTCTCTCTCTCTCTCTCTCTCTCTCTCTCTCTCTCTCTCTCTCTCTCTCTCTCTCTCTCTCTCTCTCTCTCTCTCTCTCTCTCTCTCTCTCTCTGTCTCTCTCTCTCTCTCTCTCTCTCTCTCTCTCTCTCTCTCTCTCTCTCTCTCTCTCTCTCTGTCTCTCTCTCTCTCTCTCTCTCTCTCTCTCTCTCTCTCTCTCTCTCTCTCTCTCTCTCTCTCTCTCTCTCTCTCTCTCTCTCTCTCTCTCTGTCTCTCTGTCTCTCTGTCTCTCTCTCTCTCTCTCTCTCTCTCTCTCTCTCTCTCTCTCTCTCTCTCTCTCTCTCTCTCTCTCTGTCTCTCTCTGTCTCTCTCTCTCTCTCTCTCTCTCTCTCTCTCTCTCTCTCTCTCTCTCTCTCTCTCTCTCTCTCTCTCTCTCTCTCTCTCTCTCTCTCTCTCTCTCTCTCTCTCTCTCTCTCTCTCTCTCTCTCTCTGTCTCTCTCTCTCTCTCTCTCTCTCTCTCTCTCTCTCTCTCTCTCTCTCTCTCTCTCTCTGTCTCTCTCTCTCTCTCTCTCTCTCTCTCTCTGTCTCTCTCTCTCTCTCTCTCTCTCTCTCTCTCTCTCTCTCTCTCTCTCTCTCTCTCTCTCTCTCTCTCTCTCTCTCTCTCTCTCTGTCTCTCTCTCTGTCTCTCTCTCTCTGTCTCTCTCTCTCTCTCTCTCTCTCTCTCTCTCTCTCTGTCTCTCTCTCTCTCTCTCTCTCTCTCTCTCTCTCTCTCTCTCTACTCTAAAAGACTAGTACCGGGGTTAAAGGCTGTTTTTAGTGTGAAACACTGTATAAAATCCTCCGTCTCTCAGGATCTGTAGATTTCCAGGAATGTGGTTTTTCTGTTCATCATAAGCAGTATTGTCATGTCATTATCTTACTGTCCAGCAGCACAATAATCGCTCTTTTATGTGGCAATAAAGGGCTTTTCTTGACATGAGAGAATGAACCGTGGGATTAAAGCGATTCTTTGTGTTGGCTGAAACTGAAAGCATCGCTCATCCTTCAGAAGTCAAATATTTTTTGCTGTATTATATCAATATATATCTGAAGTTCTTTTGAGCATAGTCTACACTCATAGTCTGTTATCACCGTCCACTCCTTCATCATAAATACCTTGATTCTTAAGGCTGTGAAGATTCTTGCTACGATCTCAAAAGTAGGTTATTTTTTTAAAAACTGTTTTTGAATGTTTCTAAAACACTGAAATGTTAAAGGTTAAAGGCGTAACCTTTAAAAGGTTACTTTACTTTCACCCAAAACAAAATGTTATTTCATAAGAAGGTTCTATAAACTTTAATGCAGGTTTTATGCTCATAAAAGTGTTGAGAGCGTTACCTGTTCTCTGAAACAATAGCAGCTGGATGCAGTGAAGAATAAATCAGAGTGAAGTCGTCGTCTATAAAGTGCACTTCTCACTGTTACACCTCCGTACAGTGCTCCGTCCGGCCTGATTATGGCTTCTGTGGTCTGGCTGTGATTAGCATTTCCTCGTTAAACCGTCCGACTTATTACGTCCACACTAGAGCCTGTTAGGGCCTGGCAGGGGTGCACCATGGGAATGTGACAAGTTTGTGGATTACATCTGTAAAAACCCAACAGACTGACAAAAGGTGACTCGCATGTGTATATATACTGTGTGTGTGTGTGTCTGTGTGTGTGTGTGTGTGTGTGTGTGTGTGTGTGTGTGTGTGTGTGTGTGTGTGTGTCTGTCTGTGTGTGTGTGTGTGTGTGTGTGTGTGTGTGTGTGTGTGTGTGTGTGTGTGTGTGTGTGTGTGTGTGTCTGTCTGTGTGTGTGTGTGTCTGTCTGTGTGTGTGTGTGTGTGTGTGTGTGTGTGTGTGTGTGTGTGTGTGTGTGTCTGTGTGTGTGTGTGTGTGTCTGTCTGTCTGTGTGTGTGTGTGTGTGTGTGTGTGTGTGTGTGTGTGTGTGTGTGTGTGTGTGTGTGTGTGTGTCTGTGTGTGTCTGTGTGTCTCTGTGTGTGTGTCTCTGTGTGTGTGTGTGTGTGTGTGTGTCTGTCTGTGTGTGTGTGTGTGTGTGTGTGTGTGTGTGTGTGTGTGTGTGTGTGTGTGTGTGTGTGTGTGTGTCTGTGTGTGTCTGTGTGTGTGTGTGTGTGTGTGTGTGTGTGTGTGTGTGTGTGTGTCTGTCTGTCTGTGTGTGTCTGTGTGTGTGTGTCTATGTGTGTGTGTGTGTGTGTGTGTGTGTGTGTGTAACTTAACAAGACAGTCTACTAATACTCTAACGGATGATGTCTAAAGTTGACAACTGAAATAAATTGTTAAGAATATTTTTCTACTCACCAAGATCAAAAATACAGTAAAATTGTGAAATATTATTCAAATTTTTGTTTATTTGATATATGCTAATATTTAAAAATAATAATAATAATAATCTCACTGTTATTTTAATATTATTGAAGTGTTTTTATTCATATTTTAAACAGTATTTACATTTTTGTTTTCATAAAATTTAAAGTTTTACGTTTTTGTCAAAGCTAACAGCTTTGGGATTATTTTAATGTTTTATTATATTAAATAGATATAAATATAACTAATAACAATGTTTGTCTTAGTTAAGTATTTAAAGAGGTGTACGTGAATATATTTTTATTTATTGTTAACATAATAAAAACAAGTAAAGCTATTTACATTAAGATTGATAAATGAAGTAATGAGTTGTAAGATCACAACTTCAGCTCGATTCAAAAGAGTTATGTTAATTCTACACACGTTATTTTTCACTTGCAACACTTTTTTTGGCTTTAAAAAGTAATTTTGTTGAAAAGCAGCAGGAGATTCGGGCTGATGGACATTTTCTGAACCGAGGAGATTTTTATTGGCGTTTCTTTATTATAGACATTGAGTAGAGTTTGTCAGAGCAGCATTAGAAGCAGCTGTGCAGAAACATCTCGAGCTGTTGTCTCAGATGTGTTGAGATGTGATTACATAACCTGTCTGTTAAAACAATCCTGCCTGGCAGTTAATATTGTCGCAGCTGGTTTAAATAGGCCATAATTCATAATTCACAGCAAAGCGAGCAGTGAGTCGCTCCAAATCAATCCTTTCAGGCTTCGTTCATCACTGCTTGTGTTCAGGTGAGGATGGACTCGAGTCTCCGTCAGAGATAGAGCAGACACCCAATCGTTTTTCTTCTGTAGCTCTCTATGTTTTAATACGATCTCCTTTCTTTGCTGTTTTGAGGTATTTATGGCGTGCTTGTTGTTTTTTAATCGGTTCTTTTCACAAGCTGTCAAAATGATTCAATTTCATTTTCTGAAAATAAAGTTTGTAATTGAAACGCAGACGAGGTAACTTGATAGAAAACCGCAGATATAGGCTACATTTATAATAAACGCTGTTTCGCGTGATTGAATCAGATGGGTTTGATTCGCTGAAGTGAATCATTCAAACGAACTGTTCGTTAAGACGACTCAGTCCTCGCATGTGGCTCGCATCGCTGCCTATTTAGGGACACTCCTTCCTAAACGTCTTAGGTAACACACACACACATTAAAGTCCAGCGACGCGACACTAACGTCACACACCGCCTGTGGTCATGTGATCACGGGGGGTCAGAGGTCAGGCGGAGGGCCGGGGTCAGTGGGCCAGTAAAGCTGAGTTTAAAAAAAGCTCTTCGCAGGTTTGACTCGTTTCACGTAATCATGCATCCAGAAACGAACATCCTCACACACACACACACACACATCCACTTTTTCTATACTTGATGAATCACACATTTATACGGTCACATGACTACATCAGCTCTTTTGCTGTCTGATTTTAGTTATGAATGCATCTTTCTGTTACATTATCGTTTGTTTGTTATGGGTTTGTTTGTGTTGTTTCAGGTCTGTTTGGCGAGTCAGATGATGATCTTACACAGCTGTGTGTATTATATCATTATTACACCTCTGCAGCAGCTTCCAGACACGGCTTTCCTGCTCACACCGCAGCAACACCTGGAACACACACACACACACACACACACACACACACACAGATCCAGTGCTCTCGCATCATCCGTGTGCAGCAGGCTAGGATATAATCTGAGTTTTGGCTCAGTTCATCTCAACACTCAGGACTGAATTTATTCCCCACGCATCAAACACATCACACACACACACACACACCAAAACCTCCTTCAGCTCTCTCTAGAGCACTGAATCATGAAGTTATGTAGAGTAAAAGATGGGATATAAAGTGTATGAAGAGTTTTGTTTGCAAACACAGATTTTTTGGAAATCGTGTTTTTTTTTCATTGTGCATCCAACTAATCTTAATCAAACTGCAGCTGGATTATATTGATTAGGTTAAAAAATACCACAATAAAAACCTGATAAAATAATAATAATAATAATAATAATAATAATAATAATAATATAGTATAATAACATAATAATAAAAAAAAATTCAAATAAGCATATATAAATGTATTAGTTAAAAATTAAAACCTCTGTCACAGTGTTTTGTTTTGTTTCGTTTGTTTTGTTCTGTTCGTTTCATTTCGATTGTTTTGTTTTTGTTTTGTTTTGTTTTGTTTTGTTTTTTCATTATGTTTGTTTCGTTTCATTTGGTTTTTTTTCGTTTCATTTCATTTGTTTTGTCTTGTTTTGTTCATTTCATTTCGTTCATTTGTTTAGTTTTGTTTCATTTCGGTTTGTTTCATTTGTTTCGTTTCATTTCGTTTCGTTTGTTTCGTTTCATTTCGTTTCGTTTCGTTTGTTTTGTTTTGTTTTGTTTTGTTTTGTTCGTTTCTCCACATTGCGATGTCAAATTTGAGCTAAATTATGACCATTCGATTTTTCAGTATAACGTTGAAAGCACAAGCATCCATACATTCAGCAGATCCTGCTGTTTTTTTACACACAGTGATGTTGAGAGTTGGACCTGAGAGTATGTGTGTTGTGTCTCCTCTAGACAACTGCGTGGAGCTTGATGGACACGACATGAACCGTCTCTCTGAAAACACCACATCTCTGAACTCCGAGAGTTTGGGGAGTGAGTCTGGAGTGTGTGAAGCTCTGCCGGTGTGTTTGTGAGTGTGTGTGTCTCTCCAGGCGTGAGGTGTGGATCATCGTCTGGCCCTGTGTCTGCTGCTCGTCTGGATCCTCTGCTATTTCTGCGTCTGGAAAGGAGTCAGATCCACCGGCAAGGTAAACAGTGCCTGTGTTTTCATACCACGACATGAGAGGAGATCCTCCTTCAGAGCAGGAAGTCTGAGGCGTCTTTTAACTAACTGATGCTGAGTGAAAATAAACTTCACAAACTTTAAACTTTTCTTTTAATAGAGGTAATTAAGAAATGCCATTAAATAAACACATAAATAAATGTAAAAAAAAAATAAAGCATGCATGCATAGTTAACTAAATTGCCTTGTAATACACAATATACACATTCATGTCCTGATTCATCACAAAAATGCACAGACACACACACACACGCTGTCTCTCACACACACACACACACACACACACACTCAATAACATCACATCAGTATCAATAGCTGCTTTAAATAGTTCCCTGACATCATCTGATATCATCACTAAACCTTTGATAAGAGACAGCATACAGTAACAGTCCAGCTCACATTTACAGTAATGACCACAAGTTTTTATTTTTATTTAAAGTTGTGTGTGTGTGTGTGTGTGTGTGTGTGTGTGTGTGTGTGTGTGTGTGGTGGGGGGATGGTGGGATCTGATGAGACATCATTATCCAACAACAATTTATTTCTATTGTCTATATGACGAGTTCATTTGTTCATTTGTATTCAAAAATCATGTTTTTTTGTGTCCTGCGTACCAATTAATATCAAAAACCAGCCAATCAAACTTCAGTTGGGTAGAATTAATGACAAATAAAAAACGAACACAATAAAGCATAATAATTACGACAACACAATAAAAATGGACATTAGTACATATACATTGTTTTTGCTAATTGTAAAATTAAATTCAAATGTTGTTATATATAAATATATATATATATATATATATATATATATATATATATGTGTAGGGAAAGTGTATTGATCCTACATATGTGTGTTATATATA
>NC_056699.1:2153739-2166239 GCF_018831695.1 Puntigrus tetrazona
GGACTCGACGGCTTTTTTGCGGTGGATGACGCGCGGTACACCGTCACGCCGCTCATCCGAGCGAAGGGCCACGAGAACGACGCGTGCGTCGTCGAGGACGCAGACGCGACGCGCGCTCTCCACTACTACACGCGCGAGAGCTTCGGTTTCGAGGCGATGCCCGCGCGGCACAGCTGCGGCACGCGCGACCGCAGAGCGCGCAAGGCGCGGAAGACGCGACGCAAGCGCTCCGTGTCCCGCGCGCGGCACGTGGAGCTGCTGCTGGTCGCGGACGCGTCCATGACGAAGAAGTACGGCAAGGACCTGCAGCATTACCTGTTGACGCTCGCGTCCATCGCGTCCAAGCTCTACGGCCACGCCAGCATCGAGAACCCCATCCGCCTGTCGGTGGTCAAAGTCGCGGTCCTGTCCGAGAACGAGAAGGGCATCGAGGTGTCCAAGAACGCCGCCGCGACGCTCAAGAGCTTCTGCAAGTGGCAGAATCAGCAGAACCCCCTGGATGACGACCATCAGCATCACCACGACGCGGCGATCCTCTTCACCAGGCAGGTACTGTGACTGATGGAGATCACCTTCACTGCTGCCTGCAGCTCGCGCACATTTTCAAAACTTCACACGTTGCACGCGCGAAAGGCGAGACGCCTCGCATCTCCTGCAAAGCGCGTTCAGAACGTCACGAACGAAGGCGTCTCAACAGCGCGCGTTCGTGAACACCTCCGACACGATATCGCTTAGTTTTGTCATCGTTGGTGTTTTTCCAAAGTTTTGAGAATGTGTGTAAGCAGCTGAAAGAACTCCAGGGTAGTCTTCTATGGCAGCAGCTTTCATTTCAACCAGCAGTCCTTAACCTTTCTGACCCTAAGCAGCCCATGTTGTCCAACACACACACACACACACACACACACACACACACACACACACACACACATATATATATATATATATAATCTTTTTTTCCAAGTACTGTGTGTGTGTGTTTATGACATTATGGGGATGAAATGTCCCCCACGAGGATAAGAATACCAGTAAATTTTAACCTTGTGAGACATTTTTAAGTCCCCGTGACGAAACAAGCTTATAAAACATGCATAATTAAATTTTTTAAATCTAAAAATATGAGTACTTTCCTGTAAGGGCTAGGTTTAGTGCAGAACAATAACACACACAGTACAGTATAAAAACATTACACCTATGGAGAGTCCCCATAACACACAGAAACACAGCGTGCGTGTGTGTGTGTCTGTGTGTGTGTGTCTGTGTGTGTGTGTCTGTGTGTGTGTGTGTGTGTGTGTGTGTGTGTGTGTGTGTGTGTCTGTGTGTGTGTGTCTGTGTGTGTGTGTGTGTGTGTGTGTGTGTGTGTGTGTGTGTGTGTGTGTGTGTGTGTGTGTGTGTGTGTGTGTGTGTGTGTGTGTGTGTGTGTGTGTGTGTGTGTGTGTGTGTGTGTGTGTGTGTGTGTCTGTGTGCGTGTGTGTGCGTGCATTTGTGTGTGTATCTCTGTGTGCGTGTGTGTATCTCTGTGTGCGTGTGTGTATCTCTGTGTGCGTGTGTGAGTGTGTGTGTGTGTGTGTGTCTGTGTGTGTGTGTGTGTGTGTGTGTGTGTGCGTGTGTCTGTGAGCGCGTGTGTGTGTGTGTGCGTGTGTGTGAGTGTGTCTGTGTGCATGTGTGTGTGTGTGTGTCTGTGTGCGTGTGTGTGTGTGTCTGTGTGTGTCCGTGTGTGTGTGCGTGTGTGTGTGTGTGTGTGTCTGTGTGTGTGTGTGTGTGTGTGTGTGTGTGTGTGTGTGTATGTGTGTGTGTGTGTGTGTGTGTGTGTGTGTGTGTGTGTGTGTGTGTGTGTCTGTGTGTGTGTGTGTGTGTGTGTGTGTGTGTGTGTGTGTGTGTGTGAGACACCAGGTCAGCTGGATCCGATCACGTGTCCCTCTCTCTTCCCGCTCTACAGCCGACTGTAAAATGATTTCCTCTGTTACTGTTCTCCTAGGCGGGCGTCTTGGGTCCCTGACTAGTGTGCGTCTTCGTTCAGTGTGTGTGTCTGTGCACATTCCTCACACGAGACGCTCTCGAGGCCCGTGAACCGCAGCGGAGAGCTGTGAGGACCGGGCCGGGGACCACACTGGTTTGGGTCCTCGCACACCCACAGGCAGGCTCTCTCTCTTGTGGTTTGGAGCTCGTCTTGTTTCCAGACGAGGCTTGCGGTGCGTGTAAGTCATGCGAGGTCTCGTTCACCGGAGCACTTAAAGCGCCGAAATCCCGCGCTGCTTCAGTAGCTTCCTCTTGTTTTCTGTAGTAAAACTATCTAAACATCTCTCGAGCGGATCGGTTCGCGTGGGGAGCGGGTTTTCAGTTCTCCTGAATGTCTTTAGGTCTTTAAAGTGTTTACGTTAGTTAAAACATTGGCGACGTGAAGAAGAGCTGGAAACCGAAGCTAACTAAATAAAAGTAATAATACTGAATTACACTTGGGCTATTTATTCAGCTTTTACTTTCGTATACTTTAATCTGATGTCATTAAATGATTTAGACTTTTAAAATAACATCATATGCGCTTAGGACTGCTTTGGGGTGAGTAAAATATATGGGTGAACTATTCTGGTATTAATACTTATACAAATAGTGTTGTCAGGAAACCTCGTTTTGGTGACGTTTGTATGTTTTATATGAATAGTTCACACCAAAATAAAAATATCCTCACCCCCAGGTCATCCAAGATTAGGCTGAGTTTGTTTCTTTTCACATTACATTACAAATTTTCACGCCGCGTCAGTGTCTCAGTAATGGAAGTGAATGGGTGCCGTCAGAATGAGAGTCTGATAAAAACACCACAATGATCCCCAGCGCTCCGGTCCGTCAGTGAACGTCTGACGAAGGCAAAAGATAACTCTGTTTTGTAAACTCTCCTGTTTTGATTGCTCTCCTGATTCAGACCAGAACACGTTTCCACTGGAAGAAGAGTTATTATAGATTATAGACTCTGTTTTAGTTCAAAACAGATGTTAACTGACGGGCTGGAAGGCTGTGGATTATTCTGATTATATATTATCATCTCAAATCCGATGGCACCCATTCACTGCCATTACCGAGACACAGAGGCGCATTTCTTCGCATGTGTTCCAAAGAAGAAACTCGGTTTTCATTTGTGGGTGAACTATTTCTCTAACTATGTGTTCGGTCCCTGGTGCCCTCAGCTGGCATCTGTGCAGCGGCTGACGTCGTGTTCCTCTCACAGCAGATTCCACAGAGACAGAGCTTCTGTTGGCAGCGGCGTCTTTCCTCTGGCAGAGTCTGACACACCTGGTGTGTGTGTGTGTGTGTGTTTAAGAGTGTGTGGTTGTGAAGTACACCATGTCAACAAGCCGTGATGGGCAGCAGAAGCCCACAGACACCCACTGAGAGAGAGAGAGAGAGAGAGAGAGAGAGACAGAGAGAGAGAGCTCTGAACCGCCGCCAAACACAAACACAAAGAAATGAAATAACCCAAGCATCTCTTGGGTGTCTCTCTGCTGCTGCTGCACTGTTTCTCAGAGCCTCCTCTGCCTCATGACTAACTCGGATTTATTTTTTATGTTTACCGAGCTCAGCTCATCCAAAAATGAGAACCTGTCATCGTTTCATTTAAAACTTTTCGTTCCTCTGTGAAACACGAAAGAAGACGTTCAGCAGAAAGTTCATGCTGCCCGCTTCTAAACAGTAAGAGTGTTGTTAACCGCATCGTAAGCATCTTAAATAAGTTCATACTGCTTATGTGTTACATTCTAAGTAGAGTCGTGCACACAGATTGACGTCGTCGTTCACTATTAACCTTCTTTGCAACAGCTGATGAATGCTGCATTTGAGATACAGCCCAGGTAATGAATGTAGGTTATAAAAACAGATGCTTTAAGCAACTTCATTCAGGTATGCATTTGATCAGTTCATGCATTCCCGAGGAAATGAATGGCCTCAATGGAAATACATGCAAGCTAGATTTTTGCAAAAAAAAAACATTAATTCTTTGCCTTTTCACACTATTGGCACTATTTATTCTTTTTCACGCAACAGGTGCAGATTGTCAATTACGACTTACTTTCACACAGTTCCTTGCTCAATACGATGAGCTCAGCAGCAGAAGATGAACTGTTGCTAGAAACAAATGTTATTTTAGCATTTATATAATATTATACAAATATATATTTTTACATTATATTTTTAATAATATTTTAAGTACTTTTTATTAGGTTTTTAGTCTTATTTTATTTTGATATATATATATATATATATATATATATATATATATATATATATATATATATATATATATATATATATAAAAAGTAAACCATTAAAATTGTATAAAAAGTAAACCATAAAAACTGTTAAAAAGAAACCTATTTCATTTCAGGAGCTAACACAGCAACCTTTTTTACTTACACTAAAATGTTAATAATTACCATAATTGATATAAAATAAATTAATTAATAAAAAAAAATTGTGTGTGTATATATATATATATATATATATATATATATATATATATATATA
The DNA here is from genome assembly GCF_018831695.1 of Puntigrus tetrazona. NCBI lineage: Eukaryota > Metazoa > Chordata > Actinopteri > Cypriniformes > Cyprinidae > Puntigrus > Puntigrus tetrazona. The sequence continues at coordinate 2,158,252 of NC_056699.1, forward strand.
TAGACATATTTACAAACAACAAATGCTAATATGAATGCTAAAAACATCAGCTAAAGTTAACATGGAAGATTTTAATACCATTATTAATAATTGTATTAATTTTATTGATTTCCATTACATTTGTATTCAATTATTTTTAATATTACATATTGAATGTCTTTGTAAGTATCTGTATAATACCTGTATGTCTAAAGCTGAAAAATATTTTTTATATAAAACATTTTATCTATCAAATAAGGTGAACTTAAGATCAAAATTTGATTATATTATTTATATATTTATATATTATTATATCATTTCATAGCATTCAAGTGAACTGTATGCACTATTTTTATTAAATAATTACAGTAAAATAATGTATTAGGCTTGCACTATACATGCACAAAACTGTTAATCAAAATTGTTTGCAGGACAAAATTATGATTATGGCAAGTCTAGAGGCACTGAAGTCATGTGATCCTCGATTAAGTTCAGTTCAGTTCATCTTTAATTGTTTCCTGAAGGCAAATCAAGCTCATCACAAACACACAATACAAAAAACACACTCGGTTTCCCTTAAAAAGTCCAAACTTCGGTGTAAAACTACGGCTGAGGGGATGAATGACTGTGATAGAGCTGCTGTACAGAACGCCTGAGGAAGAGGTTCAACTCATGACACACAGCAGACCTTCATAAGGAAACGAAGAGATGATATAATGCTTTAACACACACTTCACTTAGTCCTTTTATTTATTCATGTATTTTTATTTCTTCTTTTATAAAGTTCCCCTGCCCTTTTAAGCCCTTTTAAACACATACACACACACACACACTCTCTTATGTACTGTACACACACACACACACACACATACACACACACACACACACTCTCTATGTACTGTACACACACATACACACACATACACACACACACACTCTCTATGTACTGTACACACACACATACACACACACACACACACACACTCTCTATGTACTGTACACACACATACACACACACACACACTCTCTATGTACTGTACACACACATACACACACACACACACACACACTCTCTATGTACTGTACACACACACACACACACACATGCTATGCACTGTACACACAGAGAGTAAATACCATGGAGTTTGCTGTGTGTGTGTGTGTGTGTGTGTGTGTGTGTGTGTGTTGGTGATCACGTGTGTGTCTCCTGCGGCGGTTTCTAGCGTGTGTGACGGTGTGTTTTGTCGCGTCTCTCTGTCTGGGGTATTTCACACGTCTTCAGCAGCTATACGTTGACAGTTCTCTGAAAACCTCGGACAGATTCTGGAGGCCCTGAAAGCATCCGTCTGCGTCCCGCTGCTTCAGATCCTTACGATCCGTGCCAGCGTTGAGCGGCAACGGCCTGCGATCGGATCCGGCCTCTGCCGAGAAACTCAGTAGGATGAAGAACTTGTTTTTGGCACAAGACGAGCTGACATGACCGAGGAGCAAGCTCAGATCGGCGAAAGATGTATATTTTTAGCTATATACAGTCAATTGTTTTATAGTACGTTTTGTTTTTCTTTATTTAATCAAAACAACCCAAACGCAGTTCGATTGAGATTCATTCGAATGCAGGATAAAAAGAATGAAATGTAAAAACATTTTTTCTGTATGGGATGGTCCTGAGCGAGCGTCTGGAGAACGCCTGGCTCTGAAACGCCCCGTAAATCAGAAGCAGGTGACAGAAACTCGCTCGGCTGGAGAACCAGAAATCCGAGCTCCCGTCTGCTCCGTCCTCGCTCTCAACTCTCGCCAAACACTCGCCGGAGGATAGCGTCCGGATATCAGTGCTCCTGTGTGTTTGTGTTCCTGAGAGCTGATGTTCTGAGAAGGTCCTGTGATTTCCAGTAAAATGCTTGACATGCTTATGACAAACGATTATAAGAACATCGCCATTTTTTCGGACTGTCGAAAGAGTTTAGGACAGGAACTTGGTTCTAGTTATTTTGCTGTTACAGTTTTAGTTCATATTTTGCATTGGATTATATATATATATATATATATATATATATATATGGTTCTGTTCTGGGCAAAAAAAACCCTGTCTGTCCATGCAGCACGTCACGAATGAGCAGGAAGAGCAGCATTAATAACCCCTCTATAGGGTTAACAGAACAGAACAAGCAGGTATCATTAAAGTGTAACACAATTCAAGATATAGAAGTCTGATTGAGCAAGAAATATCAGAAAGCCAAGTCCTGAGTGAAAGGAGGAGCTGGGGATGGAGGAGGAGCAAGTGACAAAGCTGCTGGTTAATACTGAAAAGAGCTTATATGGTAGCTGTGAATCACCTGATGCATAAAAACGCCAAAATCCATGAAAGTTTGATTCAACGAGATTGCAAGGTTAAAAAAAATAAATGTGCACGAATGAATTGTTTACAGCAAGATCTGTGGCGTGCGCTTAGAAAGCATGCTGACCTCAATCACGAATCCAACAACGTTTTTATGTTTAAAACATGAAAACAATAAATGTGCAATATTTTATTCTCTTCTTTCAAGGATGCTTAAACGCTTTTTATTGGAAAAACAAGGCAGTGCACGCATTCATCCCTCTGTCTGAGCTGTTATTGTAATTTTCCCTCATTTTCCCTCTTGCTTTGCCAGCGTATTTCCCAGCTATCCTCAGGCAGGAATTCCTCAGAATATTTATCCATATCAAGTTGCTCTGTTGATGTGAAAACTCAGAGAACAACAGGAGAGTGCTGTTTCGCTCAGATGCTCCGGTTTACAGTGAGTGTAGGACGGCTCGGGCTGATTACTGTGTCGCTTTTATAATCGTTCGATCAGTAGAGAAAAACACAGTCGGGACGCCCAGTGAAAGTCTGGGCATCAACGAGGCTAAAAGGAAACGGAAAGATACATGAAAAATGGGAAAAAGAGCTTCAGCTGAACTACTGAAATGACTACAACATTTTTAAATGATGATAGCAAAGTGCTTTACAACATTTCTAAACCATACGAATATATGAACTGCGTGAATTCACATATACATATTTTGCTTTTAAATAGCTTTTATTACTGTGTTTTCACATGTTATTATTAATCATTTTAGTTAGCTGTTACAATACAGATGTTCTTATATTTTAGGAGGTGGATAATGACGCTCGTACGTGATTCGTCTACAGCTCGGGTTAGGTGTGGGTCATCTGTAGTGTGACGAACGAAGGGTATAACGGTGCTGTGTGTGTCGTTGTGTGCAGGATCTGTGCGGTCATCACTCGTGTGATACTCTCGGTATGGCTGATGTAGGAACTGTGTGTTCTCCGGAGCGGAGCTGCGCAATCATCGAAGACGACGGGCTTCATGCCGCCTTCACCGTGGCACACGAGATCGGTATAAATAGTGCACTTTTACATTTGCTTTTTTCACTTTTTATTTCCTTTGTGACGACCGACCAAAGGTCCTTACAAAGTCAGGTTTCACTGTTCTTGTGGAGACATTTTGTCCTCACAACTATAGCGAAATAAACACACACACACACATATGTTGGGTTTTCATGTTTTATGGGCACTCTTCACAATGGACACAATGGATTTTCTGTACAATCCATATTTTCCATGCCCTACACTTACATTTAACCCTTTTGAATTTGAATACACTGTAATTTATAAGCTTGTTTCTTCATGGGGACCACGTACACACACTCACACACAAGGTGCGCCGGTGACATCACTTCCTCTGTGCGTGTCTCAGGGCACCTGCTGGGTCTGTCTCACGATGACTCTAAGTTCTGTGAGGAGCGTTTCGGTTCGACTGAAGACAAGCGGCTGATGTCTTCGATCCTGACCTCCATCGACGCGTCCAAGCCCTGGAGCCGCTGCACCTCCGCCACCATCACAGACTTCTTCGACGACGGAAATGGTGAGAAGTTACTTAATTTGAGAAATGGATCATTTTGAGCCATGCAATGTGCCTGTGCAGCTGATGACTGCTTCTGTGCCAGCATAGAAAAAACTATTTATTTATTCTGTGGGGGAAAAATGAATCAATCGATCAATTAACGCAATTAAAGATACATACGCACACTATTATTGCTAATTGATTGTTGAAGAACAACAGCGCGTATCTGCTTGTTCAATTTCAGACTGTTATCAAGCGAAAAAAAGGTGGTACTGAATGGAAACAAAGTATCAAGGTCAACATCATGAATGTTGATCATTTCAGTCTTACTCTCATTAAGACGTAAGAAATTACTAGCAAGAAAGATTTTCAGTTCGTCTAAGCACTCTGATATATGCTTTAAGGCAGGCTTATCATCACACTTTGTACAATTTGTGTCTTGTCAGCATAAATATTGTGAAAAATAGAGAAGTAGAGATTAAACAGGACCGGACCAAGAATAGAGCCCTGGGGGACACCAGAGCTTAAATGTTTATCAGGTGCCTGAGACAGACCGAGTAACTCCTATTAGTTAAATACGAGTGAAAGCACTGTAGCACTGAGGTGGGATGTAAAGAAGACATTAGTTGTGGAGGGTAGAGAGCTTATTGATGAGATCGCAACAAACGGCTTTTAGTGATTACACGAGGAAGCACACTTAGCACACGTTATATCACTGACTGTCTCAGAACAGAGACTTTCACCTCAGTAAAGAATGCACTGTGTTTACTGTAACGTTTTACAGTATTTTATCGTTAAAATCACAGTCATTTTTACAGTGTTCATAATGGTCCTCTCGTGTTGTGTAGCCGAGTGTCTGCTGGACGCTCCTCGAATGCCTCTCCTGGGTCCGGAGGAGCTTCCGGGTCAGAGCTATGATGCGGTGCAGCAGTGCCGGCTGGCCTTCGGCCCGGAGTACACTGTGTGTCCCGGGATGGACGTGTGTGCCCGTCTCTGGTGTGCCGTCATCAGGAAGGGTCAGATGGTGTGTCTGACCAAGAAGCTCCCGGCCGTGGAGGGAACGCCGTGTGGGAAGGGCCGGATCTGCCTGCAGGGGAAGTGCGTGGACAAAACCCGAAAGAGACACTACTCGGTAAGAGCAGACGGCAAACTAGCCGATAACAAATGCTAAAAAAAAGTTAAAGCTGCACACTTCCTTGGTATTTATGTCTTATTTTATAGTATAAATATCAAACAAACTCAGAGTTTTTTGACACGTAAAATTACTTTAATTTTAATTTAGGTTTTATTTTATTTTATTAATATCCTTGCAGTATTTTCCATTCTTTTTTTTATTGTTAGTAATGTTATTTGTCATGACATACTTTTCATGTTGTTATTTTGTTTCTTGTTTCTGATGTTCGTTTAGTTGAAGTTTCATCTTATGTTTTGTAATGCATGTTTTTAATAGTTTTAGTGCCGGTCATAGTCATCCCACTCAATCATTGAGCGTTCGCTGCATGGGACTCCAGACATTTGTCCTGCGGTGTATTGAAATAGCTCTCTGGCTCCACACCCATGTTCATCTGGTTTGCAGTGTTTCTCTGGGCTTCACGTGATCAGTCTCTCTCACCGCTGTCTCCTTCACATAATAAACATCACATCTCCTTTTTCAGAGCAGTTTCTCGGCTCTCGAACATCTCTCATCATCTTCTCGGAGACTCCTGCGCTCCATCAAACGCTTCCATCGATCTCTCTTTCTCTCACTTCATCTTTTTCATTTCTCTTCAGCATTTCAGCGCAACCATTCTTCACATAGTGTTCACTAGCGCTTCGGGGTTGGTGGGATGTTTTATGTCTCTTCTGCTCGCCCAAAGCTGCATTGATTTGTTCAGAAATACAGAAAGATGTGTAAAATTATCACAGTTGTGTAAAATAGCTGTTTTCTATGTGAATATCTGCTAAATTATCATTTATTTCTGCCATATCATTACCTAATAGTGTATATAATATAATGCTATTGATATATATATTTAAAAATGTAATACAATTATACAAATATTATCAGTTATTTTTAATTATTACTGTAAAAACCATCCAAACAGAATGGAATAGACAGAATTTGACAAAAACTTAATTTCTGGTGATTATCGTTGACTTGTTTACACAGACCGCTATGCATTTAATACAATTTTTTGCGTTAATCTCTAATATTAATCTAAAATGTTAAATAAACGCCCAACATTTAAGAACAAACGATTCATCAGTGATGTTTAAACAACATTTTGGTGCTAACATTTTGAGAACATTCTTAAAGACCAGATAAGGTTGAATAAACGTTGTATTAACATTGCTCATAACGTTCCAGAAGGTTCCTGTCATCAGCTCAGAGCGTCAGTGAATATGAGTCTCATAACACCATCATCCTCGTGTTCTGACTTAACTAGATTAGCATCAAACACATTTAACCGGCAGGAATTTCCCATCCTCTCGTCTGGCCGGTATTTTTATCCACGTCTCGGAGGCCGTGAAGTGTTTTAGAGGCAATGAAGAATGTTGCTCTTGTTCGTGCGTCTCTTCATGCATGCGTGTTTGTTTGTGTGTTTCTCTCTCTCACACACACACACACACACACACACACACACACCCTTCCTCTCTCTGAATGTCCAGCGTTCAGCGCTCATTTTTGGCTCGGAGCTGGTTAATTGCGGCTCGGTGAATGACATAAAACACTCACTTCTTTCCACGGCTCGGCCCATTCACGTTGAAAGACTCTGTGTATCTTTAGTCAGATGCATTTATATTGTGACTGTGTCTCAAACGCAGTCAACAGAAGCTGTCTGTAAAGACGTGAACCAAATGGTCTATCCATCTTTTTCTTTAATACAGAAAATGGTGAAACTGCGTGTTCATAATTAAGATAACACATTAAAACAACAAGATAAGATACAAGCATTTTCAATATGAAGCAGCAAAACGAACTGTTTTGTATAGCTAGCTGGACGCGGATGAGACTAGAAGCTAGCTGTGCACATTTTTACGTGAAGAAAAAGGCAGTATCTTGTGTTTCTAAATATAAGATTCTTTCTTACAGTCGCAAAGTCTACATATAGTAGTTTTTCTCGAGAAGCAACGAACGACACGCACTAGTGTCACCCTTCACTGCTCAAAACTCGCGTTTGAACGGAAAGCATCCGATTATTTTAATAAGAAAATGTAAGTTACTTAAAGATTGCGAGTCAGAAGCGCCAGACGGTTCTTGTAGAGAATCTGCCTTTTTACAGTAGATTCAGGAATCAGTCCGAACACACTCTGATATCTGTGTTCATCTGTTCTGGAACAGTGTAGTAAACACAACTTAACACCGATTGAGTCTGACTTTCACGACGAAACACAGCGTCTCCAGAACACTACAGACAGAAGAATAGCTCCGCCTACTTTCTCTGAGTAAACATTTATGTGAAAATAAACCACTCTGACGTAGAAGAGCGGGGCGTGTTTAAACGAGTCGTTTTAGGCGGCTGTGGATAACTTTTATAAAGAATATCTCTTTGTTTTTGAGACTTTAATCTTTGAAACTTCATCTATGCACAGCTTTAACACTCCAGAGAGACTCGATATGATTTGCATACATTAATTATTAGCAGAAATACTAACAGTAGATACATGGTTTGAGTTTATTCTATGAGCTGTTTCAGTTTGCAAGCTCATTTGCTGATGACAAATAATATTGATGATAATAAATAATATACTAACATCATGCTAACATGGCCGCTAAAACACTGCTTCACTGCCTCCTTCAGTAAAGTGTTCTCCCCGCGGTGATGCTGCTCAAGTGTACTTTATGTGAGAGTGTTTCTGTCTGATGATCTCCTGACAGACGTCCAATCACGGCAGCTGGAGCTCCTGGGGTCCGTGGGGCTCGTGTTCTCGCTCGTGTGGCGGCGGGGTCCAGTTCGCTCATCGTCTGTGTAATAACCCTCCTCCACGAAACAACGGCCGCTACTGCACCGGGAAGAGAGCCGTGTACCGCTCCTGCAGCGTCACGCCGTGTCCGTCAGCCGGTGAGCGTCACACACACTCCCTGAGAGATCAGTCAGTCAAAGGCGCAGAGACAACAACACACACTATGGGCCGAAATCAGAG
>NC_056699.1:2176239-2211239 GCF_018831695.1 Puntigrus tetrazona
ATTACATTATATACATCATTACAGCTCAGAAATATGCATGTGGATATGGCAAAATAAGAATTGAAATAATATAGAAATATTCCTCCACCGACGTAAACATGACTCCCTAGGACTCAATGAAGGTCCCGCTTTATAAAAGTATACGCCATCTTTGTCGCTTTCAGCGTGCTATGAAAGAATTTCTCTACTCTGCAAAAATGCATTTCTTGCATTAGTGTTTTTGCAGTGTTTCCAATCAAAATATCTAGATTCTTAAAGGATTTTAATCTTTTAAATGTATTTTTCCAAACTGTCTCCCAATGGGGGACGAAATACAATATTGTTACCCTTTGCATTAAGACAGGTAAAGAAAAGCACTGTCCGGGTTTCCTAAACAGCTTCTAAATATGAACATAATTCTTTGCCAGCTAACAGAGAACGTTCTCTGAAGGTTATACACAAACGTTCTTCCAGCAACGGTAATAGAACGTTTGTTCATAGCTCTTTAATGATGTTCTCACAACGTTACCTTCGTGTTTTTTCCCGTCGTTATGTTTTTTCTTTAGTTAACCGTGCATGTAACGTTTTTATAAATGTTGCAATTTGTTTCAGAACATTCAGAGAACGTTCAAAAGCAGCGTTCCCGGAGAAACCGCAAAAGGATACAAGAGAATGGTTCCTTAAAGGTTTGCACAACCAATAAAAATCGTTTTAAAACACTGAACAGTTGAGGAATATCCTTTTCAAAAGTTAACAGGAACATCCTTCAGCACGTGGCCTGTGTGTTTTTAACTAGTTTTTGCTGCACATAATATTGACAGACTGATATGAATAGAGCAGCTGAGATTATAGATGATGCTCGAGCGCCACCTGCTGTCTGTTCAGGGAAGAAAAGTTAAATCCACATAAACCCAAACATGAACTGGTCGTGCCATCTACATACCAACATATATTATGTGTTTTATTTTATTTTTTTAAATTATTCTTAATTATAATAAAGTTAAGGTGCAAAGTTCTGTCATCATAATTTCCTCTTGAACTGTTTGTTTTAGTCTACTCTTTTAAATTGCATAATTAACATGCATGCAATTTTATTTTCTACTGCTAGGCTATTTAAGGCAGAGCAGGGAGGACTCGTATATTTTATATAACGTCCTTATTGGCTTTAAAACCAAAGGAATTGTTAAGTTCTGCTTCCATCTAGTGGTTTTGCGTTGAACTTCCAAAAAATATCTTAAACGCCAGCTCGCTCCAAAAAAGCTTTTAAGGTGGACTGTGAACTCTCTAAACTCGAGGACTGACTGAAAGCTACTCATTAATTTATAATAAGTTGCACGTGCATGCAGAAATTAACATATTGATTCATATGCGTCGCTTTTAAAGCAGAACGGTTCTTTCTTAATTAGACAATTAGCATTATTAAGGATAGAGTCTGAGCATCTGCTTCGGAATAAAGAAATCTAACTTTCATTATATAATGAGAGTGAATCTTCGCTTTTGATCAGCCCGCGCGTCATGTTCATTATGTTTCGGGTTTGTTCTTGGACGGCATGTACTTTCTCTTCAAAGGGGTCACTGGCTGACCAAATGAGATTTGGCCAATTAAACGCGCAAGAGGAACGATTTCCTCCGACGCTCAGCGATAATGACTTAATGGTGGAGTTTGAGAGCGCACATGAAGCGCAATGAAGCCGGGTTTGAGGAGCTCTCCACCTTAACAGCAGCGCGCTCGGCTTTCCTCTTCAACCCGACCCGCCCGCGCCTCTTCCCCGCAGCAGAAGCTCCAGTCAGCTGCTTCCCATCTCTCGTGAGGAGACTCGTGTCTCCCGGTGTCCTCAATAACCTCGCGCACTGACACATTAGTGCCCTTCATCTTAGCCTAGGAACTGAGTTTTGGGGTTACGGGCAGACATACAGCGTGCATACAGACTGATAAAAAGTTGAAATGACTAACACAGGAGTTTGGGGCAGTAAGTGTTGCGCTCTGGTGATTGATGATCGTGGCTCTGCTCCAGCGCTCTGTTGCGTACTAGATTTGGCCGAAGCAGATCAAAGGGGCTTCAGGAAAGGGGTGGTTCTGTCTTGGAGCATATATAGAGAGCCGGGCGTCTCGCTTCTAAGACAGAAGGAGAGCTGGAACCCGAGGAGACGGTGAGAGAAACTCTCCAAGAGCGCTTTTTTGAGACTCTTCTCGCGATTTCGTTCTATTGGGCTTGTTCCCGTTCGTTTTAAGCTCTGGATTGGTACCTGTTTGACTTTTCTGGTTTCGTTTCTGTGACACGCCAGCTTGTTTTGGAGTCGCGTTCTCAAAGAACTGAAACTTCGTGAGGATTTCCATTGTTTTGTCAACCCGACGGGAATATAATGTCTCTTTTGCGCGTCATACTGGGTTTCGCTGCAGCCCTGTGCGTAAACGCGGCGCAGAGCGCGTGGGAAGAGAGCACCGTGGTGCCGGTCCATCTCGAATCGCGCGACACCGAACCGACCCGCACGGCAGAAGCACGGGAAAAGCAATCCGAGAAGCGCATCTATCGCTTGGACGTCTTTGGAAATCAGTTCGTGCTGGATCTGGAACCGGACCAGACCTTTTTAGCGCCTGGGTTCGTGTTCCAGATGGTCGGGAAACCGGAGTCCGGGGAGTCTGACAGCGCTGGAGAGGCGCGGTGCTTCTTCTCTGGAACAGTGAAAGGAGAAGAACTTTCCGCGGCGGCGATCAATCTGTGCCACGGACTGCGAGGCGGTTTCTATGTAGGCGGTGAAGAGTACTTCATTCAACCCGCCAAAGCCAGCGGAGAGGCTTCAGATGGAGACACCCACACCATTCGCAGAAGAAAACGGGGTTTCTCGGATGAGGAAAACGGCTCGAAATGTGGGGTGAACGAAGAGGAGGAACGGGTCACCGAGAAACCAACCAAATCTGACACAGAGCGCATCCCATCTGAGTCTAAAGGTAAATATTGCTAAATAAAACGTAATAGTTATCGATCTTGTGCTTAGGAAAGCTCATTATTACAGACATTCTGTCCGGTGATATTTCGCGCACGCCTCCGGTAACCCAAATAAACTCGGTGACTCCGCGTCATTCAGTGCGCGCTGGCGCATGAGGAGCGAATTAAGCAGGTTACAGAGTTCTGCTTCTGCATTAACGCACTAAACACCGAGTCGCGTAATATAGTTGGGAAATGCACCAGCCTGCAAATGGCGCACACGTTCTGCCAGCCCGTTTAGACGCATCTTAAAGAATTAACTTTTTTTCTAAAGCGCAGACGAGCCGTCTCCAGAAGCGAGGCGAGGGTTAACTTGGAGAAGGCAGAAATCTCTCCACATACGCAGGAGGAGGGAAGGGGACGTAAGGTTGAGGGTTGGGGGAGAGGGAGGCGGGAGGGATTGGGTTGGAGAGACGTGGAAGTTCTCCTCCTGGTACCGCGTGTTGCGCAGCTCAGCACCGGAGGACTGTAGATGGCTTGTGTTTCCGCCAACGTTTCTCGTCAAAGTGCGCAGGTTTTGGAAAAGTTATTAGCAGGGCGGAGCGACACCGTTTCCAACAAAACTGCGCTTAGGTTTAATAGCTTTGAGGCATCTATGTGGACTCATAAAAGTAGAAACGCGTTTAAAATAAAGGCTTTAGGTTCCAAACAAAAAAAGAGGAGGAAGAAGAAAAAGAAGAAAAGTTAATGACGTCATATTGTACTCATAGGCGTCTACAAATATGTCCAAAATTATATATATTTAATGTGTAAAAAATTATATATGTATATAATTGTTTGTGTGTGTGTGTGTGTGTGTGTGTGCTTGTATGTGTGTGCAAAAATTCTATTTAGATATTCTAGTCCCTCCCTCTAGTAATAGGAAGTAGGAAATTATGGTTAACCCATGCAAGTTCAATCCAAATAGCTTTCACTTTTTTTCTGATAAAACTAATGGATTTAGTTTTTATCTAATATATGTCCAATGAAATGCTCTCTAGAACCTAGTCCCTCCCCCTAATATCACCTGACTCTGTAATAGGAAGTAGGAAATTAACGGTTAACCCATGTAAGTTAAAGACTATTGGCTTTTTAAATAAAACATACAATGTGAAAAAGTTTTCCATTTGGTAAATGCTAAATCTGATTTACTTTTAATTTAACTAATGGCTTAAATTATTATCCTTCATCCTCCAGCACACCGCAGATCTCGGCGCTTTGTGTCCACTCCTCGCTATTTGGAGATCATGATTGTGGCGGACCAGTCGATGGCGGAGTTTCACGGCGCTGGGCTCAAACCTTACCTGCTGACCATCATGTCAGTGGCGTCTCGTCTGTATCGGCACCCTACCATTCGTAATTCGATCACTCTGGCAGTTGTGAAGCTACTTGTTGTGTATGATGAAGAACACGGCCCCCAGGTGTCCTCCAATGCAGCTCTTACGCTCAGGAACTTCTGCCAGTGGCAAAGACAGCACAACCCATCAAGTGACCGGCATGCAGAGCACTATGACACAGCAGTGCTGTTCACCAGACAGGTGAGTTTATCGAAGAGAACCTTGAACATCCATGCAGATGCAAATGCAGAAAAGGTTTTTCCCTGTTGAAAAAAACTGCATATGCTGATTAGGTATGTGATGAAGCTTGGCTGCTGGTTTCAGCTCGTTCTTAGTTGGTTTCAGCTGGTCCTATGCTGGTTCTAAGGAACCAGCTCCTGCTCAAGACCAGGGTTAGGGTTAAACCAGCTCATGACCATCTAAGAACCACTTCAAAAAGGTATATTTCAAAAACATATCTAACCAGCATATGCAGTTTTTTCAACAGGGTATACAATGTAAAAATGTTCTTTCTCTTTTAAAATGTTCCTAAAAATGGTTTGCTGAAGAACCGTTAACTGAAAGGTTCTTTGGAGAACCAAAAATTTTTCTTCTATGCAGCATAGCTCATACTTACGCAAACTGTTCCTTTCAGGATCTTTGTGGAGCTCATTCCTGTGACACTCTGGGGATGGCAGATGTTGGCACCGTGTGTGATCCGGATCGAAGTTGCTCTATTATTGAAGATGACGGTCTGCAGGCAGCCTTCACAGTCGCACATGAGCTCGGTAGGTGCATCCCCATGTTCCTATGCAAAAACTAGTAGTTATGCCGGTGTAGGTCAAGTCATAATTGTGTTTCTCATGTAGGTCACGTGTTCAACATGCCCCATGATGATGCCAAACAGTGTGCCAGTCTTAACGGTGACCAGTGGAGCACCCACATGATGGCATCAACCTTGTCAAATCTGAACCAGCTACAGCCCTGGTCCTATTGCAGTGCTATGATGGTCACAACCTTCCTGGACAACGGCCATGGTCAGTGTTTGCTGGACAAGCCTCAGAAGCCTCAGCAGCTACCCCAAGCTCTGCCAGGTTCCGTTTACGATGCCAACCGACAGTGCCGTCTCACATTTGGAGAGGAGTCCCAGCACTGTCCAGACCAGAGCACCACTTGTGCTGCCCTTTGGTGCATGGTCACGACTGCAAATGGCTTGCTGGTCTGCCAAACCAAGAATTTTCCATGGGCCGATGGAACACCTTGCGGCTCTGACAGCTACTGTATGGCAGGCCAATGTTTGAGCAGGTCCGAAGCTGCCAAGTATCAGGTGAGCACCATTTGGTGTGCCATATGAAATTTATGTTATTCTGATTTATGACTGACAATGGTTTTGTCTTGTCGCCTTTTAGACTCCAGTCAATGGTGGGTGGGGAGCCTGGGGACCTTGGGGAGATTGCTCCCGTACCTGTGGAGGAGGTGTGCAGTACTCTATCAGGGAGTGTGACCATCCCCTACCCAAAAATGGAGGCAAATACTGCGAGGGCAAGAGAATTCAGTATCGCTCCTGCAACACTGAGACCTGCCCTGATAGCAATGGTAAGGCATGGTCCTATCGTGTTTTTCTTCAACCACATGCAAGCCACTTGATTTACAACTGTGTTTATTTGCACAGGTTTGACATTCCGTGAGGAGCAGTGTTTGGCCCACAATGACATCTCCTCTCAGGTGTCATTTGGCTCAGGGGAAGGTGTCGAGTGGGTACCAAAGTATGCTGGGGTGTCTCCCAAGGACCGCTGCAAGTTGGTGTGCCGAGCTAAGGGAACAGGCTACTTCTTCGTTTTGAAGCCAAAGGTGAGTGTCACAATTAATTGTAAAATCTAACAGTGGTTCAGTGGATGCACTGGAGATCCTTAATCCTTCCAATGCCTTAAGGTGGCTGACGGAACACCATGCACCCCGGATTCCACCTCAGTCTGTGTCCAAGGCCAGTGTGTGAAAGCTGGTTGTGACAGAGTCATTGGCTCCAATAAGCGTTTTGACAAATGTGGCATCTGTGGAGGAGACGGATCTACTTGCAAGAAAGTTTCTGGATCGATGGAACGTGCTTGGTAAGTCCAAGGACCAGTTGGAGTTTTCCAAAATTCTTTCACAGATTCTGTTTAATCTGACCTTTCCTTGTTTTTTTTAACTTCAGGGCTGGCTACCAAGATGTAGTGACGATTCCAGCTGGTGCCACACACCTAGATGTTAAGCAGCGCTCTCTTGGAGGTCGCCGCCAAGACAATAGCTACCTAGCAGTTCGCCGGCAAGATGGCACATATCTACTGAACGGCGACTACAAGCTGACCACTTTAGAGACCGATATCTCTCTGAAAGGTGCACTGCTTCGTTACAGCGGTTCCTCTGCCACACTAGAGCGGCTGCGAAGCTTTGCTCCCTTACCTGAGCCTCTTACTATCCAGGTGCTGTCGGTCGGTGATTCCCCCCGACCTCGAGTAAAATACAGCTACTTTGCGCCACGCCCTAGTGTGTCAAAACGCCCATCCATTAACGTTATTAGTGAAGCAGGAGATGCCGAATGGGCCCTACGTGAGTGGGGACCTTGTTCGAAGACCTGCGGTGGTGGTGTCCAGACTCGTGACGTCATCTGTCTCGATTCATTTGGCCACCAATCAAAGGACTGTCCTGAAGAGCTGCGCCCTGTGTTGTTGCAGCCCTGCGCTCCTCAGGCTTGCCCGTCTTGGTTGCTCGGGGAGTGGTCTGCTTGTTCCAAAACCTGTGGCCGAGGCTTTCGCAAGCGACCTCTGCGCTGCATCGGACACGACAGACGCACTTTGCCTAACGAGAGCTGCAACGCAAAAGATCGGCCACGACCTCTCCTGGATTTGTGCAACATGACTCCCTGTTGAAACTGAACGCTGAGGCTCGAACAGCTGTAGCCTTGCACGTCTGGTGCCAACCAACACAGGTTTTTGGATTCAAAAGGGCCCCTTATGACCAAGACTGCAAGCAAACCTCTTTCAGTCTTTTAAATCCCACGCATCCAACACTGGGGGGCACAAAGCTGGCACACTGTGCACCTGTCTTGACAGCTGTGATGGAGGATGAGAATACGGACACCTCTGCTGCTTTGGATAGTGATGTCATGCATGTTAGAATTTGAGTGTGCATGAGTGTGTATGATGATTAATGAAAGAGCGCATGAAACAGCTATGCATTTGTACAGTCTGTCTGAGCTGGACTAGACAGGCATGATTCGTTTGTCACAAGAGAGCATATAGGAACATATAGGAGCTATTGCCAGGGTCAGCAGCAGTAACAGAAGTGCTCATTAGCAGTGGTGTTATATAAAACGCCCTCTAGTGGTTATCCATTTCAAAGTTGCAAACTCTGGCTCGGAGCACATATTTAACACATGCATTTTTCTTGCCAAAACCAACGCCATATCTCAACTCAGCTAGGCACACATGCTGCTAATCAAACACCACACCAGGTATTATGCATTTCCTCATAGCTATGTTTAACGATGCACATTAGCTTTAAGTTTAGCTTCATAGGTTGATATTTTCACCGTTTTGCAAAGCCATACCTGATCAAGAGGGATCACTTTTTTAACGGGGAGGGAGACCAAAGAGCATAAGTTCTATACCTGAAGAGAGACTGTGTTTGTGAGTGTTTGTGTGTGTGTGGGTTAGTTCTGTGTGTTTGTGTGGAGATATGGTGAGGGACTTCTCTCCTACTACTACTTCATAAGTAATCCTCTCCTGCCTTCTGAGAAGGTGTCTTTGTAATGAGGTATTTCTTTTTGTACAGAATATCCAAACGTTATTTATTTTTGTACAGCCCATTTAATATAATCTTGTTGCTTTTTTATAATTATTGTATTTCTATGTGTTATTGTTATTATTGAAATAACTGAAGGATGTAAAATATATATTAGAGTATTTATACAATATCAATGATCTTAGGTTTATGAATAAAGTATCACATTGATTTGTGGACCAGTGTTGTTGAGATGGTGTCTTATTTTGGGTGTGGCTGCTGACGTCAGAAGCACTGTACTGTAGTCCGGTGACCCCTAGAGGTTCCTGAAGGTACTACATTATATTTTCTCTAAACATATAATAGTATTTCTAACGTGGTTGATCTGCTCTAAATGATGGAACAACATAAACTAAAGTCTGAACTATAATGTACGCACATTGTTTGTAAATAAAAGTATACTTCAATAAATTTGAAAAAGCATCAACACGGCTAGATCTAATTAGGACAATTATCAGTACAAAGCTGCTGAGTCTGTCCGCCTGTGTTATGAACCAGACAAAAAAGAAATGTCCACTGGCCTGAATTAAATCAATTGAATTGAATTAATTAGCACTCTCAATAGCTGTTCAAAGAAAAGCCCGTATGACCGACATATTCAGCAGTACAGGTAACAACCACATCACTGGTTATAACCAGGAAGTCTTTTGTTATATAACAAGCTTTAATATTTTAAGAGGTTTTGTCATTATGTTATGAGGGTGGTTGAAGAGGAAACACATTCAGT
This sequence comes from Puntigrus tetrazona, assembly GCF_018831695.1. Taxonomy (NCBI): domain Eukaryota; kingdom Metazoa; phylum Chordata; class Actinopteri; order Cypriniformes; family Cyprinidae; genus Puntigrus; species Puntigrus tetrazona. Next base: position 2,185,050 of record NC_056699.1, read on the forward strand.
CCCGGCCGGTCCTTCTGCTAAATAATACATGCAACCAAGCACTCAATAAAAAACACGCCATGACTTTGAACACCATGACAGCAGGGCCTTTTCTCTTTTCTGACTGAAAACTGAGTAAGATCACAGAGTAGAACGAGAAAGACATGTAAACGTAAAACAGGAGACTCGAGGTAGCAAGATGTAAATATATTTGCCCTCCCTTACGCAAGAACATCGAATTGAACAGGAAACGTTTTCTGTAAGTTGGCTAAAGTGCAGTAACAAAAACGCTCTCGTTTTTCAACATTAGCACAACGGCATTATTTATGCCTCATTCGTAGCACACGTTTCTTCTTAAATGTTATTTGTTCAAAGAAAAGTCAGATGCACACGTCTGCAAGCGACGAAAAGAAGAAAACAACATTTCTTGAGTTAGTTCAAGTGTTAGAAATGCGTCCTTAGAAGATTTTAGTCAGCCCATGTCGACCATTCAAACGCATCAAGCTAGGATTGAGTGGGGGAACCAATCATGAACAACATATAAAGGTAAATATATCATATACATTTTATTTTTATGGCGCCCCAATGCGCATGAAAATGCGTATCAATGTTTCTATTTGTCGTGTTATTGACAGCAGACGCAGAAATTAACTAATATGACACGCACGTGAATATGACACTCATCTAACCATAACCAGTTTAATATTCAAGCACATTTGTGCCTATAAATAGCGTGCCAAATAACAACAGACAGTGTGCGCTTGAATTAGGGCATCTATGAAGCACGTGTTTTTGAGACGCTCTTGTTTACTCTTCGTGTCGAGCTCGGGTCAGGGATGAAGCCCACGGAGCGGATTCGTGAAAACACGACTGAAGGGAGATCTAAATATAGACTTCAGGGACGCTGGCGAGAAGATGAGGCCGCAATTTGCCGCTATTGAAGAGGACGGTCGTGTCGTTCCTGAGATAACGTCCACGTTCGCGTCGTGACGGCGGAGGCGCATCCAGAAGGACCGGGCGACGATCCTGGGGGAGGGGATCGAGGCGAAGAAAAGAGAATAGCGCGAGGAAGAAGTTCAAGACAAAGAGGAAGGAGTCAAACGAGAAGTTGCGCCCGAGAGGCTGCTCGAGGAACACGTGGAGCGCCGCGGATAAACCAGCTGCTTCGTTTTAACGCTTGACAGGCAGAGGAACAGAACGAGACGACTTAAGACATGGCAGCATTAGCGAAGATGAAGTAACATGCGAAAGTCGGTGGGAAACGTACAGGGAGATCATGGAAAGTCGGAGGAGATGGACGCTCCTGCGGGACTCGCTGCTGCTCTGCTTCTTCGCCGGTATTTCGTTTAATACACACGACTGTTATTTACGGTTCAGTTACAAACAAAGGAAAGTCACGGCTGTGTTACGGTTTCGTGTCGTAAATCGCAGCTTTGAGATTGATTTACTAGCGGTGTTTGTAGAAGTGACTTCAACTTTATTTCAGCTTGTCTTTATGAATCTCGTTTTAAAGCTGCCCTCGGGCGTCAGACGAACGTTATAAAAACGTTGCGGGAACATCGTTTTAAAACCGCGCGTCCTGTTTTCTCTCAACGCATTTAAATATTAGCGTTTCTTTGTAACATTTATGTAAGTTGAGTGAAAGTGAGAATGTTTCCTGTTACGAACAAAGAAAAGTTACCACTATGTATATTGTTTTATATGCGTGTTAAGTAGCACTGTGTAAGAGTTGGTTAAAAAAATCTCAACGTTTTGCCGCTGAAAAACTAGTTTTAGAGTAATTGCGCACTTGCTTATTTTACTACCACTTTTAATGTTGTCATGGCAATGCCATGGTGTTATCCATGCCATGGTGAATATCACTGCACATGGACAATGTGTTCATTCTGTAGCATACTGTGACCGTCTGATAGCATCACAGAACACTTTTCTGGAGGTCTCTTATTAAACTAGCATACATGTATGTAACGTGTGTGTGTGTGGGGTAACATTTAAAGCGCCAGCGAGTCTAAAGCGTCTTTGTCCCAAAAGTGTTGACCGACAGGACGCAGAGGTACAGCGAGGGCCTCTGGGGGACCACCCAGTCTGCAGGGCCCCACATTTGCTGTGAGAAGCCAGATGCAAACAGACGCCACTCAAATTGAAGCCAAATTTTGGTGCTTCTGAAGACATAATTACACCAATTATACTGTGATGACTGTGGGCAGGACAAGATAGCGCTGTTGTTGTGCGCCAACCGTCCTTATCCTTGAGCTGGAGCTGGAGATGCGTACCTTAAAAGACTGTTAGTGTTAAAACAGATGTGTGTGTGTTATGCACCGAAGCCACGGAGCCCGATCTATACAGATGGAGATAGCTGTGCTGTATACACCCTTCAGAGGCGGTGCAAACCAAATCCAGTCATGAAATGTGTCATAAAGCTCTCTTAATCACAGATCAATAGCGTTTGATGGCGGTCCAGCAGGAGGTGCGTTAAAGAGCTCTGAGCAAGAAGCAACACATGATGACTCTTTCTGCAGGATCAGACTCGTCTGTCAGCGGCAGGAATGATCAGATCTCTGAGAGCTCACAAACAGTTGGCTTGGTCTCAATGCAGAGTAAAGCATCTCTTGTGTTTAAGTGAAGAACGCTGAAACGCTGCACAAGTACCGTGTTCCTCAAACGTATCCGTGTCTGTACTTTCCACCGAAAATATTCAGACATTTTAAACGCCGTTTCTAACTAAAATTAGAAATGTTTTTGGCTGTGATGCACAATGCTTGACGCGTAAGGGATTTAAAAATTAATCTTAACCGATTATATAAAAACTAAATCGACAATAAAGAGTAAAAAATAAATGAATATTCTAATAAATGAGTTTTTGGGTTGTTTTTAAATTAGCTAAAACTATATAAAAAAAATTCATTACTTGAACTTAAATCTTAAAAGTAAAACCTAAAATAGTTTCCATGGCAACATTTCTTTTTTTTTCAGCGTAGTGTCGAAATGCTAAAATAACTCAAACCTAATGAAACTATTTAAAAATAGATGTCTAACAAAAATGACAAAACAACAAAATTAGTGAAATTATGTTACGTCTCTGATGCCGGTGATCCTAGAAATCATTGACCTTGAGCAGCTATTGTTGTAAATATGGCATATTTTGTATAAATGGTGTGTGTGTGTGTGTGTGTGTGTGTTTTGTAGGCCGTGGAGATGCTCAGTGTGACAGCTGTATGGAGTATTGCTGTGATGGGGTTCCTCCGTTCTGCTGCTCTTACTATGCGTATGTGGGAGATGTGCTCTCGTGAGTATACACACACACACACACACACACAGACAGACAGACAGTCAGACACACACACAGACAGACAGACAGACACACAGACACACACACACACACACACACACACACACACAGACAGACAGACAGTCAGACACACACACAGACAGACAGACAGACACACACACACACAGACACACACACAGACACACACACACACACAGACAGACACACACACACAGACAGACAGACACACACACACACACACACACACAGACAGACAGACAGTCAGACACACACACACACACACACACACAGACAGACAGACAGTCAGACACACACACAGACAGACAGACAGACACACACACACACAGACACACACACACACACACACACACACAGACACACACACACACAGACAGACAGTCAGACACACACACACACACAGACAGACAGACAGTCAGTCAGACACACACACAGACAGACAGACAGACACACACACACACAGACACACACACACAGACACACACACACACAGACAGACACACACACACAGACAGACAGACACACACACACACACACAGACAGTCAGACACACACACACACACACAGACAGTCAGACACACACACACAGACAGACACACACACACAGACAGACAGACACACACAGACAGACACACACACACACACACACACACACACAGACAGACACACACACAGACAGAAAGCTCCTGGCATTTGTTGAATTTCACAGTTTAGTCTGTTTTTTTTAACAATTTGCTTGTTTATGAGGACACAGGAAGTGTAAAGCTCATTAACCAATTTCACTTTGTAATACCCGTGACATTACACAGCCATGTATCTCTCTCTCACACACACACACACACACACAGAAGATGTATAACACTAGCACTGGCTTGACCTTTGACCTCTGACCCTCCCCCTCACAGCTGCTTTTTCGTTCTGAAAGCCGACCCCCGTCCCGTACTCAACCCTCGGGTCCGACCGCGTCTGCTACTTCTGAGGCTAGTTTGCATGAATCCAGACACATTTTTAATGAAAAAAAAAAAAAAGTGACTTCACAAGAACTTCATCGTTTCTCTTTAATAGATTCTCTCGAGTAACAGGATTTAAAAAGGGATGTTTTCAACATTCCCAAATACATTTTTACAACTTATGAGAAAATATTTTAGGATGTATATTTTGTGCATTTTCAAATAATTACTTAAGAACAAATCAAAACAATTGTTAAGCTATAGTTACAACTGAAGAAAGCTTCAAAACGTGTATGCACAGATAAAGTAATAAATGGGGGGGGGGGGCAATTACAAAATAAAAGTTCGGCTGAATGAATTCAAAAACTGCAAAACTCATCTTTTTAACTCTGAGAATGATCTGAGTGTTCCTTTAAGAGAGAATATAGAATCGATTATTATAACGCCGCTAGTATTAATGTCTTTTCTAAATGTCTGCAATTAAGATGCAGTTACCTGACAATTAAAATCACATGATATTATGTCTTGTTTTCTGAAAGTATTATTTCGATTTTGTTCATTTAGCAAAAACGTCTGCCAGTGAGGTGAGGAAAAGATATGCGTTTCTTGTTTTCGGAAAGCTTTTTTCAAACAAAACAAGACGCATATCTTTTAAAATGTCCTTTTACTTGTCAAATACGTCCTGATCCAAGAATACTTTTGAAATGAGACATTAATACTGAGGGAGAGAATATTTTTTTCCGAACTCGACGCGTTTGGTGTTTTGCGCCGTGTTTAGTCCGATCCCACGAGAAACTCCCGAGTGGACAGGATCCTTCAAGGGTGGCCTGGCTCCGTAAAAACACAATGAAGGCGAGTGTTGAGCGGCTAGTCAGTGCTTGACGGATGGATGGTCACTCGTTGTGTGTCGTGTTCTCTCTCAGGGGGACGGCCATCTCTGGGATCGTGTTCGGGGTGGTGTTTCTGATGGGTGCCGTCGCGGCCGTCTTTCTGTGCATCTGTATGTGTGTGAAGAACGGCCGCGGGGCGAGAGTGGGCGTCTTCGGCTCGTCCTACATCAACACCGTGACTCAGGGTTACCCAGGTAACACACACACACACACACACGCAAGAGATCACCGAAGTGCATCTCATTTATAATCAGTATTATAATATTCTGATTTAACTGAGGATGAAATCTGAACTGAATTGAGCCGAACTGAATCAACGTGGAACTGAATAATGATAATATTGCGTGATGAATATAGCCTTTTAATGCACATTTTATGAGCTATTTTCAATTTAATTTCGCAGGATACAGCATTCGATTAAAATTCGGTTTGTGCGGGTCTTAAAGTTTTAATTGAGGCAAAGACTTGAGAAATGAATGTGTCAGAATGTCGTGCCATTAATATAAAATATACATATACATGGCAAAACATGCTTTTCAAGGCAAGATTTTTCTTGTTTCTGGCCAAAAAAATTCAGAAAAAACAAGTCAAAATGAAGTGAGTTTTTACTTGAAACGAGCAAAGTAATCTGTCCGTGGGGTGAGATAAATCATCTTGTTTTCTGGCAGATTATTCCTCAGTATTTTGGTCTTGTTTTCAAATACAGATATCTCAGCATCCTTAGATCCATTTAATGTAGAGGCTAAATGAACAAATGAAGTCTTGATTTCTGAGAAACGGAATAAAATGAAGTGAGCTTTGCTTAAAACAAGAACTGATATCTAATATGTTGGATTTTTGTGGATATTTTTATCTTTTGATTTAAGTTGACTGGTATTTGTTCTTGTTTGAATCAAAAAGTGACTTCATTTGGATTGATCAACTTCTCGGCAAAGTTTCATTTTGTTTTGTATTTTTTAAAAAAAAGGAATGTAACAGTATTTTTAAACAGTATTTTTCTGTAAAATTAATTAGTGCGTATTTTGAACATTTATGCTTAGGTTTAAGCATAATCTTAAATCGAAATGTGCAAGATAACACAATAAATCACAATTGTATGCACAGAGATAAACATCATTTATAATTATAATAATTTATCCACATATAATTACAATAAATGATTCAATTTCTCTATATGTTGCCGCATTTGGGAGTAACCTTAATCTAGATTGTTTTTTATGCATGTGTGTGTGTGTATATATATATATATATATATATATATATATATATTTTTATTATTTAATTTTATATTTATATATATATATATATATATATATAACAAATTTTATTATTTATATATATATATATATATATATATATATATATAAAAATTTTATTATTTTTATATATATATATTTTTTTTTTATTTAATTTTATATTTATATATATATATATATATATATATATATATAACAAATTTTTATTATTTTATATATATATATATATATATATATATATATAAATGCTGGAATCATACGTTTTGTACTTTCCCCATCTAAACGAACGAATAAAAAATCAAGGTGTAACAGGTTATGTAGCTGGTGAACACCTAGCATTCAGTTAAACAGACATGCAATAATTAAATCTTTTGATCCCAACAGTTATTTATGTTTCAGCTCTTCTAAAGAAAGCCTGTAGCTCTGATCCCGTCCGGTTCCGTCTCTCCTCAGGTCCTCCACCTCCGTACAGTTACGACTACGAGATGTACGCTCCGGATCTACGGCCTCCTCCGTACACTCCCACTCCACCCAGAGCCACAGGCTGCTCTCCACCTCCACCCTATCCGGGCTACAGCCGCAAGTGAGCCTCCCGGCGTGCGCAAAATAATGCACAAATATTAAAAACGATAATCCCTGCTCGACCTCTGCGGATGAAGCGGGGATTTCCAGTCACTGGAGCTTATTTTTATTTATGGACATCTATGGAGGCGATGAACACTAATACACCTTATTAGGAGACCTGGACGGGCCTGAAAACTACAAAATGTGTTTAAACAGTACGTCTTCTTGTTGAAGATCAGTGTTATGTCTTTTAATCAAACGGTGATGCAGTGAAATGTATATTCTTCTACCCGAAACGTGTTTTTATCAACTGAGGAAATAATACGGTAAACATATTTATTCGTAGAAATCCGAAAGAGCAGGTTGCATTTGTAGCTGGCCACTGGCTAGGTGTAGTTCATGTCCAAACAGACAAATGTTAATGCAGTTCACGAGCGTTTTTACTTTTCATAATAAAACTGAAGGCTGCAGGCTGGTGTCTTCGGGAGCTGACTTGCGTTAGAATATAAAAAGATTTCATTTAGAGATGAGCAAGGTGAGAATAAACCTAGCGGCTATTACACGTTTATAAGAGCGTCGTCCACACGGTGGCGGCAGACAACCGGAAAGAGCGCGACCGAGTTCTCCGGGATGAGCGTGCGCCGGGATCCGTGACGTCTGATGCTTTTAGGACACGTCAAATAAAACGCGAGCATGAGGCACAAAATAATACATATATATGATACGAATAAACCAACCGCATTGAAAAAGTTCACATAATAAAATTACAATTAGGCCTAAAAAAGCTAAATCGCTCATGAAAAGCTGAAATAAATCATGCGCGAGATTTAATAAATAGTATTTTTTTATGTGATAAAAACGAGTAGAAATACGCACGCGCGTGAAATCAACGATCAAATATATTTGTATCGAAATGCATGTAAGTCTGAGTGAGTGTGTAGAGTGTGTGGCGTTCTGAGCGTTCCCGCTCCCTCCCGTCCGGTCAGGTGACGCGTTCTCGACGTCGCAGGATCATCGCGTTCTTCTTCAGAGCAGCACCGACATCTTACACCTCACGGATATTTCCTCGACACGGAGCGGCGCACAGAATGGGCTGCGGGGAGCTTTTCTTCTTACTGATGGCCGCGGCGTCGACGCTCGCCGCTGAGGTAACAAACCGACGGAACGCTCGATACAATGTAACGCCGCCCCAGCGTTAGATACACCGCGGAACGGCGGGGTGGCGTTCTGAGGTTTAAGATCTGTGTGTGTGTGTGTGTGTACAGTTTTATTCTAATACGCGAGGAATTGTTAGAATAAACGGCAATAGAAATCCCTACATATGCGTTCCGCGGAACGTTCCGCTTGATCGGGCGACGTTTTATACATAGACACGCAGGACGAACGGATACTGTATAACAGATCCGTGACCGATATTAATAATAAACCGTCAGGGCGAATAATAAACCGTTCTGTAGGGAACGGATGCGCGCGACTCGTTCGGACGTAAAGCGGCGTTCGCTGAGTCGGTGTTTCGCACGTTACGTTTAGTTGGGTTTTAAACCGTATTTTGGCGTCGATCCAGATCGTTAATGGAGGAATGCGTTCGGTGGCCTGTTCGGGATCAAACGACGGGAATCACGGGATCAGCAGAGACCTCACCGGATCTTCTGAAAGCGGAAAAGACGAGCTCGCTTTTCTAGGATTGATTCTGGGAATCATGATGCGCTCTTCCCTGAGGTTTTCATCGAGGAAATCAGCGCGTTGTTGTCACAGGTGTGTGTGTGTGTGTGTGTGTGTGTGTGTGTGTGTGGAGGAGATGATTTTCTCCCTTTGATCTCTCCTCGGCCTTTGTTAGTTGACGTTTCTTTCGAGCACCGATCGTTATATCTCTAAACGCGTTCCGTTCCGTTGAGAGGATCGCGATCTCGTGTGAACGCCCCCAAGATGGCGGCCGAACTCAACTTGGATCTACATTGTGTTTCGAGGAACGCGCTATTTTTAAACGCTAACAACCAGTTTCGGTGTGTTTTCGACACTGTTTCTGGCCTGTAATTTCCCACACAGTCTCTACTGTATTTTCTCCCTTCCTAGACTCTTAAAGGACAAGCTACTGGGGTTTTTTGGGGAATATATATCATGGTATTTTTGGGCGAGCATTGGGGTACGGTGCCAAAACCACTATGTGTGAACATTGCAAGCATTGATCAGTATAATTAATGAGGAACGAATGACGTAAAGAGAACCATGCAGTCGTTCCTCAGGCCTTGATGAGATGCTGCCGTTTATTGTGTTAAGGGTTAAATGCGTCCATTGGCTATTAGGAACAGGGTTCTGGTGGATTGTGGTTTTGTTGGACAGCAGATGAACTCAGAAAACGTTTAGTATCGTGACCCAGACGGTGCGATAGAGGTAAGGAATGGCGTTTTATGAACCAGAAATTCAACATGCATCTACTGAAATGGCATGCCGCTGTGATGCCAGAGTCAGATTGCAAGAAGTAAAATAAACCACCGTGACCTGTTTTCCCATGCACTTTTTTCACTAAACCAACCCAAAGGTTTTTTATACTTTTAAAGACGCCCAAGTTCTCATTAAAGACTCAAATAGCTTTCTATTTCTGCTCCTATAAACAGTGCGCTGTGACAGCGCTTCATGTAAGCTTGGTGTCCGCCTGCGCCTTGCATAAACATCACACAGCGTGTTGTTCTGCGCTCCGGTTCTCCTTTGTCGTCCGCTGGTATTCAGAGCTCTGGCATGGGTTTGAGCTCTGAATGAGAGGCTTTGTTGGCTGTAACATGCGTGTCAGCAGGTGAGCGACGCTCGGAGCCAACACAACAGCTTTCTGTGCAAAACCTCCCTGCGGCGCTGGCCCAGAAATAGCCAGCGTTCATCATCAGGTCTCAGTCACTTCACAGGACACGGATGCGTGCGGTTTATCTGGATATCGAAGGCGCTGCTTGGCTTCATCTGCTCCAAACTCTTAATGAACTGTTTCAGAAGCATTATCAGGCAGAAAACGTGTGCATAAATATTACTGTTTAATTCTTCACATAATCAAACATTAATAAATCTGATTAAACATCAGCAGTTAGTTTGTGTGGTTATTCAGAAGTACAGATATAATATAGATATGTTTAGGTGGATGCCAAGGTTTGATGTACTAAAATAATAAAATAAACAATAATAAAAACTATATATATATATATTAATATACACCTACTAAAATGACAAAAGCACACAATACAATTAGGAAAACTTAAAACAAAAAAAAGCTATTTATTTTAGTAAAATACATGCACATAAATGTTGCTGTTTATTAGTGCATATAAATAAAAATTAAAAGTTTGATTCATTATTCATCATTCGTTTCATTTTGACTCAGAATGGCTCAGGAGTCTTGAAGTGTGATTATTATATTGCTGTTGGTGCTTAAATTAAAAACTTGAATAAGTGCTATTTATTGTTTAGTAAAAAAGCTGTTTTTATTGTATTTTCATGCATTAAATCCCTTCCAAAAATAAATGTAAGCTTAGTGAAGAGTTTTAGTTTACTTTTGTGCAATAAAGGCCCTTTAAAGATCACATGTAAATAATTTCATAATAATGATGAATTGGTTGATAGTGAATCAGTTTGATTCATTATCAGTGATTCATTTGAGAGAAATGCTAAACTTGACGTAACTAAACTTGAATACAGCTATAAAGACATATGCAACGTGCATTTTCTATAACGCAGCGTCAAAACTGAGATCTACATATTAAACACAGACACCGCTTTGATTGAAATGAATGCTTCTTGTTTGTCTTTTGTAATATGACTGATACAGTAAGAACACTAAATGAAGATCTCTCCTGAGCTGTAATACATCAGATTCAGTAATTGTACGACTGCAGCTGTGTGCCGGTCTCCTGGGTTTCTCCTCTCACTCCTTCTATATTTAGACTTTCTCCAGAGAGAGAGAGACAGAGAGAGAGAGAGAGAGAGAGAGACAGAGAGAGAGACAGAGAGAGAGAGAGAGAGAGAGAGAGAGAGAGAGAGAGAGAGAGAGAGAGAGAGAGAGAGAGAGAGAGAGAGAGAGAGAGAGAGAGACAGAGAGAGAGAGAGAGACAGAGAGAGAGAGAGAGAGAGAGAGAGAGAGAGAGAGAGAGAGAGAGAGAGAGAGAGAGAGAGAGAGAGAGAGAGAGAGAGAGAGAGAGAGAGAGAGAGAGAGAGAGAGAGAGAGAGAGAGAGAGAGAGAGAGAGAGAGAGAGAGAGAGAGAGAGAGAGAGAGAGAGAGAGAGAGAGAGAGAGAGAGAGAGAGAGAGAGAGAGAGAGAGAGAGAGAGAGAGAGAGAGAGAGAGAGAGAGAGAGAGAGAGAGAGAGAGAGAGAGAGAGAGAGAGAGAGAGAGAGAGAGAGAGAGAGAGAGAGAGAGAGAGAGAGAGAGAGAGAGAGAGAGAGAGAGAGAGAGAGAGAGAGAGAGAGAGAGAGAGAGAGAGAGAGAGAGAGAGAGAGAGAGAGAGAGAGAGAGAGAGAGAGAGAGAGAGAGAGAGAGAGAGAGAGAGAGAGAGAGAGAGAGAGAGAGAGAGAGAGAGAGAGAGAGAGAGAGAGAGAGAGAGAGAGAGAGAGAGAGAGAGAGAGAGAGAGAGAGAGAGAGAGAGAGAGAGAGAGAGAGAGAGAGAGAGAGAGAGAGAGAGAGAGAGAGAGAGAGAGAGAGAGAGAGAGAGAGAGAGAGAGAGAGAGAGAGAGAGAGAGAGAGAGAGAGAGAGAGACAGAGAGAGAGAGAGAGAGAGAGAGAGAGAGAGAGAGAGAGAGAGAGAGAGAGAGAGAGAGAGAGAGAGAGAGAGAGAGAGAGAGAGAGAGAGAGAGAGAGAGAGAGAGAGAGAGAGAGAGAGAGAGAGAGAGAGAGAGAGAGAGAGAGAGAGAGAGAGAGAGAGAGAGAGAGAGAGAGAGAGAGAGAGAGAGAGAGAGAGAGAGAGAGAGAGAGAGAGAGACAGAGAGAGAGAGAGAGAGAGAGAGAGAGAGAGAGAGAGAGAGAGAGAGAGAGAGAGAGAGAGAGAGAGAGAGAGAGAGAGAGAGAGAGAGAGAGAGAGAGAGAGAGAGAGAGAGAGAGAGAGAGAGAGAGAGAGAGAGAGAGAGAGAGAGAGAGAGAGAGAGAGAGAGAGAGAGAGAGAGAGAGAGAGAGAGAGAGAGAGAGAGAGAGAGAGAGAGAGAGAGAGAGAGAGACAGAGAGAGAGAGAGAGAGAGAGAGAGAGAGACAGAGAGAGAGAGAGAGAGACAGAGAGAGAGAGACAGAGAGAGAGAGAGAGAGAGAGAGAGAGAGAGACAGAGAGAGAGAGACAGAGAGAGAGAGAGAGAGAGAGACAGAGAGAGAGAGACAGAGAGAGAGAGACAGAGAGAGAGAGCACCACGCCCGTCTCTGATGTTGATGAAGGTTCTGGTGGATCACAGCTTCTTCTGAATGTGATCAGCTTCAGTCAGACATGTTTGTTTCTGAATGAAGTAGAAAGCGTTGGTGTTCTCTGGATCACATTGGATCATTATTTCATCACAGAAAATGGTCAAAATGAAGTATGTTTGTTGTGATTTAATTCATGCTGATTTTCGTGAATCATTAATGGGATTTTTATTTTTATGCTGTAGTGCTGCTGTAATAAATAATGCACAAAAATAGTGTGAGCTTGTTGAGTTTAACATGACTTTTAAAGGTAGAGCGACTGAAATAGTGCTTCAGTGTTTGTGGAAAATACTTTTTTTTGCTCAGAAATTACTAGAACTAAATATATAGATAACTACTGATTTAAACATTACATTTTGAAAACAGAAGGACTGAAATAAGTGTGTGTGTGTGTGTGTGCATCTTTGTGTGTGTGTGTGTGTGCATCTTTGTGTGTGTGTGTGTATGAGTGAGTGTGTGCATCTTTGTGTGTGTGAGTGTGCGTCGGTGTGTCTGTGTGTGTATAAGTGAGTGTGTATAAGTGAGTGTGTGTGTGTGTGTGTGTGTGTGTGTGTGAGATTCCCCGTCTTTAATACGTCTGTTTTCCGGTGACCTACTTTAGCAGCGAGAGCAGGATTGTTTTGGTTCTGAGTGTGTTTCAGTAGAAGCTGGTGGTCTGTGTCCGTCTCAGATCTCATGCCGTATCGTTCGTGTAGAGACAGGATCAGACTCAAAGTAATCATTCATTCAGTGATTTGTGAGGAGCAGATTATATTCTGTTATTGGATCCCAGACACCAAATGACTAAAATAATAAACGGCTATTCATCGTTTTGAGTCAGTACTGGGTATCAGTTAAATCTACAGGAGGTTATATGTGACTGTATATTTCATAAGCAGTAGTAATTGTAATAAGATGTCTTTCTCCCAGAGGACACTGGGGTTAATGGGTGTGAGGCTGACCGTCTCCATGGCAGCAGAGCGTGGCGACGGTCTCTATGGAAACAGGCTTCTTCATCACACCGCTGTGTGTGTTCTTTAGAAGAATATAACACTCGCTGGAAATTCATGACTTTAATAACACCATTCACAGAAAAGCAAAGTATGTTTTGTTTCACAGTAATATTTGTTGTGATTTAATTTATTAATTAATCATTAAAACGATCCTTTATTTATATGCCGTAGGGCTACTTTAATAAATAATAGAACTAAATGCTCTAATACTACACGAACATTACAATATTTAGAATGTTTAGTATTTTTTCTTACACTTTAATGAGATTTTTTGTTAATAATGCCACTGATGTTGTTTTAAAATTACATTTTCCTGCATACAAAATGTTTTTATTTTTTTATTATTTATATTTTATTATGTTTTTATTCCTTTCGATGTGAAGAAGAGCAGGAAATCAGTCCTTCGTAGGATCTTATTTTAGGTTTGTAATGTTATTTCTGTGACAGATAAATGCTTTTTCTCATTAATGATGTGCAAAAAAATGTTTATGATGTAGTCTGTTTACATTTGACCCTGATGCTGGCGTTCACGAATCATTGATACAGATTGCACGTGCTGCAGGGCTGCTGGCATTTTAAATACTGCACAAAAATACTCCTGATACTGTATTGCATTATCAATTTAAATGATGTGGGACGAAAAACATGAAATCATGTTCAAACGCGTTACTGTAATGATGTAGTGAAATAGAGGTCAAATATGAGAGATTTCTCTCACCGTCCTCAGGTGTGTGTGTGTGTGTGTGTGTGTCTCTGAGGTGTCGTTCTGGCCTGTCTGTATGATCTCTCACACACACACACACACACACTCACACACACACAGGTCCTGAGCTGCTCTGATAACAGTCTTGTATTCGTATGTAAATGTGATGAGAGCTCAGCAGATGGACAGACATTCATCTGACCCAGCCTGGATTATATATATATATATATATATATATATATATATATATATATATATATATATATGTATGTACATAGTGTGTGTGTGTGTGTGTGTTCCAGTGCGTGATTGACTGTGGGAGAGGACCGGGCTGGTTTGGTTAGTGGTTAATGTTTAGTCTCGTAATTCAACACTCACTCACATATTAAAGTCGTTCAGACAAGTATTTGCTCGGTGCTTGATTTTTAACAGGTTTCACGCGAGAAAACGTCTTCCTTCAGATGTTGCTAATAATTCACGGCTCAAAACGCGTGCTTGCGTTTCATCTCTCACGTCAACGCTTCGTTTGATTCAAAGCCCGGGCTTACTATAAATCACAAAAAAATAAAACCACTCGAAATGTTTCATTAACTAAAATAAATGTCAGCTGGAGAAGAAAAAATTCAAAAATTCAGTAAATAAGATAAAATGGTAAAATGTACAAAAAGTATATAGACTAATAAAACAACTCAATTAAATAATAGCTTTTATTAATATAAAATAATTGCGTCTTGAGGATAATAAAAGAGCACTGGCTTGTTTAAACCATCGTTTGATCCAGTCTAGGGCTGTAAAATCTTGAGAGTCCTTCCTTTGATATCTCAGCAGTCTCGAGAAAAACACAGTGAGGTTGATCTCTTCTGATTTACCTTCTCAGCAGTAAATGATCAAAACACGCTTTAACCTTTAATGAGAAGCTCGTTAAGCTGCACTGATCAACAGATTCGTCTTGAGCATGTCACATCACTTTGATCGACGCCGGCGGATCAATTTAACGTTTAGGTAATATGAGTCTAGCTTGAGTTCAGGAAATCCATGTTTAAATAAAGATGGATTTGGATGGTGTCGTCATCGCCGGAGGTCAGAGGTCGTGTCTGATGGGTTTACGGTCAGCAGGTGCGAGCCGACAGCAGGAGGTCACGTGACTCAAATCCTCTGATCTCCCGCTAAGCCCCACCCACCTTAGTTACCGTCGCTAAGCACGTCGATCACGCCCACCAGCTCCCGTTTCAGAGATCGAATGATTCGTTGATCATTAATAAATGATTCGGCCGTGATTCCGCTCTGAAGGGGAACGAAGGATGAGGTTTTGGTGAACCTCTTCGGGGGCGGGGCTTCGGCTGGATGATTGACAGCCGACCGTGGACGACACTGAGATCGTGATGAGGAGTTTATCCCGAATCCCCGGCTGACCCCGTGAGCCCACACATGTCCGCGTGTCAGGATGACATGTGACGGCCTGTGAAGAAACGGACGGATTTGTGTGTGTGTGTGTGTGTGTGTGTGTGTGTGTGTGTGTGTGTGTGTGTGTGTGTGTGTGTGTGTGTGTGTGTGTGGAGACAAACGCATGTCCTGAAGTGAGAGGCAGACAGAACTGAAGTCATTTACTCTGCTTTCTGTTTCTCTCTTGAAAACTTTAAAAATATTAATATTGTACTATTATAATAATAATAATAGTGTAATACTGCACTGCATTTCATATTAACATTTAATACTTGCATTGCAAATCTAGTACTTTCTTGCTTTTACTCTGCTAAACGTACTTCAGAGATTTACTTGAGTAAAAAAAAAACTACATTTTTAATGTTCTTAAGCGTTAAAGCGTTAAACAACTTTTATTTATGATCAATGTAGTGCACTAAAAAGTACATCCTGCTTTGGAACGTAGTGAAGTAAACGTTTAAGTACATACTTATGTAAGTAAATATGAGTAAAGTAAAAATACTGATAGTGAGATGAATCTGAAAAAACCTCCTTTTCATCATGTCTATGTTTGTAAAAACACTATAAATGAAGCACGACTAAAAACAGAAGTAAATAAAGATTTTCATTGTTGTAAAATTGTTTAGGTGAGGTTATAGAACCTGTGTACGTTTATCCCCAAGATACTCAGCCAACAGAGTAATAAGTTAGAAACGTTCTTAAAGTAACGTTCACGGAACATTCTTATAACGTGTTTTTAGAAAGAATGAAGAAACCCTTGCCGTTGATTAAAGGATGTTTTGATGCTAGTCTGATCTCAGACGCTAATAAGATTAACGAGCACAAAACGCTAGCAGGTCTTCCTCTTTCGCTCTTTGTCCTTCTCAACACAATGTGTTCATTCAGAGGCGTCTCTCAGACGGCCGTCACCAATCAAGCGGCGTTTGTGCATCTGAGAAAAGCTGAGAACTAACATTTAAACATCCTCAAACGCGGCTACGATCACTCAAGACTGCATGGAAAATGACTCTGAAGTATATTTCTTGTTTGTTTTGTGCATACACAGTTTTGCAGAAAGCAGTGTTTGATATCTTAACTTGTCGATCTCGTTTTTAGATGTTATTAATGGAAAACGGCGCAAAAATACGAAGTAAGAAAATGCTTTTTAACACCGGAAGCCCATATACACCAAATAGAAAATTCAAATTAATTTATTGCCTCTCACAAATCTGACTTTTTTCCTCAGAACTGCGTGATTTTAACAGCTGCGAGTCATAAAGTCAGAATTGCGTGATATAAATAGAAACATAAATTCGCAATTGTGAGAAATAGTTAGAATTGCGTGATATTTTCCAACAAGTTTTACTTTTATAAAGACATTTTTTCTAAAAGCACACATTATGTTTTGAATACTGACCTTTGAAACGATTGAAATAATAAAAGATCCTCGGAAAGTGAAAGGAACTTTTCCGTCAGGCGGCGGTCGTCGCGATCGAACCGAATCGTTTAAACGGATCATTTCTTCCTGAACGAAACGACGTCGTGTTATTCACATGCTAAATAATTCTGTGGTTGTGTTTGGAATATTTTTTTTTTAATATGTACATTTTTGCATACTATTTATTTAAATGTAGCTTTGATTTTTAACAGTGTTTTTTTTCTTTTATGGAATATTTTTCAAATTCAGTTTCAGTATATTCCGGTTGCAGCCATATCCTGAATATGATGTTTCTATGCTCATCACACACATGCATGGGAATATTTTCTTTCTTGTTTACTGGTTTTATTAGTATTGTTTACTACTCTACACAGTCATTTGTAAAGTAAATATATGATTTTCATGTGTTTTGTTGGTGCTGGATTTAAAGGCGTTTCATTGGACTGAAGGAACACACTCTAGTCCAAACCTCACGTCATGTGTTGAATGTTTTCTGCACAGTACTATATAATATCATATTGCACACCTTTGCTTTGAAGCTGTAAAGCGTGGTCATTTAACGTAACTTTAACAAACCAGCTGGGAAACGTCTGTCAGTTCTTTGTGATTCCTCCCTTGCGTTTGACCAACATATTAACTAAAGTCATGTTTTTTCCACCTCGTACTTCTGTCAAATATTAATATTCAGCTCTTATGTCTGTTAAATGCTTGCCAGTGCGTTATAGAGATAAATGAACATTTCTGTTGTCCTTCAGTGATGAGGGCTGTGGATAGGTTAGTTGAGGTGGTCAAGGTTTAACCTGTTTAGTCTGGTGTTCTGGTGTTATATCAGGCCACTCGTGGTGTTTTGGCTTCATCTTAATCCAGCGTCTAAACTCAACCCGTCCTTCACCGCTGACTTCACTCCTTCTTTCCCTAAAAGACGACTTTTATGCCATTTATGTCAGTGAAAAAAGCATACCTTTCTGGTAAAATAACATAAAAACATTTTAAATAATAATATGCAATTTTATTCAAATTAAAATGATTAAATTCTTACATTTTTTTTTATTTATTAACTGCGAGTGATTAATATTTCTTAATGAATTTATTAGATTTTTCGGACTGTTTCTAATTTTAGGGTACAGCAAAATAGCAACTTATGACAATATTTTAAAGCTTGATCACTATAAAAAAATTTTATAGACTGGTTTTTTTTTTTTTTTTTTTTTATGTATACCTTTCTATGAGTTTTCCAGTCTAGAAAACAAATGTAGATTACAGAAATCAAATTAAAACTCAACTGAATCAAACTCAGTTTCAGTATATTCCGGTTGCAGCCATATTCTGAATATGATGTTTCTATGCTCATCACACACGTGCATGGCAATATTTTCTTTCTTATTTAGTGGTGGATTCTTACTGGTTTTATTAGTATTATTTACCACTGTACACAATATTTTATTTCGTAAGACTTAAACGCCAGCATTGCAAGGGTTGCATGCAGTCCTTGGTAATAATATCAAAATGTCATGCACATTTCTAAATAACACACCACGCATCAATGGAAAGCCTTTTTTCAGATGGTGCAAAAATCTCTATAAATAAAAAAGTCACCCTCAAGTCTTGTTTTGTGTTTCAGGGTCACACACACACACACACACACACACACACACACACACGCATGCATTCGTTCTCATTCACCTCTATGCTGTGGTGTATTTGTGAAGGGAGTGTCTGTGTTCTGTGGCAGGTTCCGTCGGACTCCGGCACCGGGCTGCTGGCCGAGCCTCAGGTCGCCATGTTCTGCGGGAAACTCAACATGCACATCAACATCCAGACGGGAAAATGGGAACCCGATCCGTCCGGGAGCAAGAGCTGCATCAGCACGAAAGAGGGAATCCTGCAGTACTGTCAGGAGGTGAAGACATAACCTGCCTTTAATCTGTGACCAGAGATACTGTGATAAGTGAGAGACGCTCTGAGCCAGAAACACGCCGGAGTTTATGAACGACCTTTGCTCAATAACGACATAATATAGTCTGTAAAGATTAGATCATTTATTCAAAACATGTAATAACACACCAATAATAGCTTGAGGCAAAATATTCAGGCATACCAGATTTTTCTAGTAAATGATTGTTGGAGAATCAAGTAAAGCTGAGCTGGTCATATGACTTACTTGATCAAAATCAAAAAAGCGTCTCTAACCTCTCGTGTGTGTGACGTCCAGGTGTACCCAGAGCTCCAGATCACGAACGTGGTGGAGGCCAATCAGCCGGTCAGCATCTGGGACTGGTGTAAGAAGGGCCGGAAGCAGTGCCGCAGTCACATGCACATCGTGGTGCCGTACCGCTGCCTGGGTGCGTGAGTGTGTTCCTCGAGACGCTCCGTCAGCTGCTTCGGCTGCTGGGCTCATCGTCTTTCTCTCTGTGTTTCAGTCGGAGAGTTCGTGAGCGACGCTCTGCTGGTTCCTGACAAGTGTAAGTTCCTGCACCAGGAGCGCATGGACATGTGTGAGAGCCACCTGCACTGGCACACCGTCGCCAAGGAGGTCAGAAACACACCCCAAAAATCACTTATATTATTACGATTTAATATAGCTCTTTTCTATAGGGATATCTGTTACGCTGTCATTTATTTCAGCGACGCACAGCTGAATTTTCAGACTCAGGGCTGCACAAATCTCATTTCTAATGAAGGATGCCACAATAATCCACCTCTGCGTGCTTTTCTTTCTGTGTGTTATCTTAAGGGCTTTTGGATTGTTTTAGCATAGCGTTATAATACTATGCACATTTTAACTTTAAATCGTAAATTCAAAGACACAAACCAATCCCATGCACAGTTCACATTTTAGGTTTAATACTATAAAAACCAATTTATTTTAGTCTAAAAATATGGCAGTCGCTTCAAACAATCCTATAAACATCATTCGATGCAAATTGCGATGATTGGAATTATTAATTCGCAATAACAGTTTCATGGGAATAATCCACAGTTATGATTTTTGTCATAATCAAGCGGCCCTAGAGTCACATGGTCCTCCAGAAATTATTATAATATTCTGATTTGCTGCTCATCAATTATGATAACGGCTTTGCTGCACAATATTTTTGGGACACATTTTATTTTTCAGGATTCACAGATGAATAGAAAAGTTCAAAATAACAGCATTTATTTAAAATACAATTCTTTTGTGAAATTATGAATGTCTTTACTGGCACTTTTGATCAATTTAATGCATCTTTGCTGGAAAAAAGTAACAAACAGTTGGATATTTTTGCATTAAAGTACTAAAAGAAAGTGTATAATCTGTTGCTTGTCATTTTAAAAAAATTAATTTAGTTTTTTTGAACAAAATTAATTTTGTGTGTTCTGGACATGTTTTAAGGTTTTTATAGTTACAGCTAAAACTACAACAATTAAAAATACTATCTTTATGATGAAATAATCGATCAAGAAAGTTAATAAAACTTAAACTGAAATTAACATGAAAGCAGCAAAAATAAAAATAAAATAAAAAATATTTACAAAAAAAAAAAAAATTCTTCAGTGATATTACAATAAAGCTAAGCAGGAAATTAGTAAATATTCCATTTTATATTTACTTGTATGGGAATGTTTATGAACTTCAATATATTATTATAAATGCACATTCATTGAAGTTTTTTATTGAATCGCTTTATTGAATTATTTCTAGTGGTTTCATGTTCTGTTTGATATTGAAGTTCTTTCTGTCCAATCACACGCTCTCGTCTCTGTACAGTCCTGTGGAGACCGCAGCATGAATCTCCATGACTACGGGATGCTGTTGCCATGCGGTATCGACCGTTTCCGTGGCGTCGAGTTCGTCTGCTGCCCTGCTGAAGCTGAGAAAGAGTCAGACAGCGCAGCCGCGGAAGAAGATGATTCAGACGTTTGGTGGGGAGGGGCTGAGAACGACTACAGCGACAACAGGTGTGTGTGTGTGCGTGTGCGTGTGTGTGTGTGTGTGTGTGAGCGCGTGTGTGTGTGTGTGTGTGTGTGCAGATGGTTGGTGTATGATGATGATGATGATGACTGTGTGTCGTTGTGGTTTGTTTTCGTGCAGCATGACGCGGGACGCAGGATCCGAGCCGGCCGTGGTGGAGGATGACGAGGATCCAGACGAGGAAGAGGAGCTTCTGGACAACGACCGGGATGGAGACGGAGACGAGGATGAGGAAGAGAAGGAGGAGGAGGAGGAGGAGCGCCAGAGCATCAGCGTCGCCATGACGACCACTACCACCACGACAACAGAGTCAGTAGAGGAGGTAGTGAGAGGTGAGTGTCAGCCAATCACGTCGCACGTCCGCTCATCATCATCATCATCATCAGACGCAGCTCTTCACGTTAGGGGTGTGCGATATTGACCAAAAATAATCTCTCAATATTTTTTGGGATTTTATGGACAACAGTGTTTTGCTGAGTGTGTTATTGCACTGATCTGTTCACACTGACAGAAATGAAGATGATTTTTACATCAGTTTTTATCATTTGAGTCAAATTCTTACATTTAATCTGTGATTAAATTATAATGTGGTATCATCGAAATGAATCTTTGCAATGCAAAGGAAACACAGAAGCTGCGTCTGAAGAGACATTTAGACACTTTAGTGAAGAACATGAACGCATTTAACCTGCAGTCACGAATGCGTAAGTCATGTGTCGATATATCACACACAAAACGTGGAATACTGTCTTTCGAAATTATTTAAATAGCAAAAAGAGACTTCGAATGGGAAATTAAACCCTCCAGTACGTGGCGGCAAGTCACTGTTCATAAGAGACTGAATCCCCATCACACAGCAATTAATTTTGTTGTCAAAATAGAGCAAAAACAGACGAGATGCGTTCTAAAACATACGTTTATTCAATAAATTGTTGTAAATGATATCACCTTTAGAAAAAGCGCTATGAAATGGTACACATATATACATATATACCCCCATGTCTTCAATTTTGTGATCATTCTAGATGCATTGGATATCGAATCTTGCCGTGCAAAAGCACTCTAAATGTGCACTAACTAGTGTAGACTTCACGTACTGTAAGTGTGCACGCTGTGGTTTTTAGTGTCAAATCGCACGCTGTTAAAACTACAATTCGGTTAGTATCGCGGATGACGTGTATATCGCACACCCTGCTTCACCGGTGTGTGTGTGTGTGTGTGTCGTCAGAGGTGTGTTTTGCGAGCGCAGAGACGGGCCCCTGCAGGGCCATGTTGGCGCGCTGGTATTTTGTGCGCGAGGAGGGCCGCTGCGCTCCCTTCATCTACGGCGGCTGCGGAGGAAACCGTAATAACTTTGAGTCGGAGGAGTACTGTCTGTCCGTCTGCAGCAGCGTCTGTAAGTCACCGGCCGAACGACTGATGAACCTTCATGACCCCTAACAACCTGCTGCACGCTGCGCTTTCTCCAGAGAAACACAGAGGACCACGAGCCGCAGGCTGCACCGCTCGCATGATGTCTGCTGAGATGTGGGGAACTATGATTTAGTCACAAAGTTTGCGTGGATATATCAGAAATTGGTCAAAAAATAGGTGTGGACTAGTATTTGTAAATATTGCATTTTTTAATATTTAAAATGAGCTTTCATGCAGCGTGCAACGAGTGAGTGAAAACATCCCGCAAAGTATTAAAACTGAAAGTGCACCGTGTATGAAGTTATTGTCCTCAAAATGAAACATTAGCATATTTCCCGCCCGCTTGTCCTTTTTTATGCGTGTGTTGGTCTGAATGAAAATGCAGATTCATTCTTCACCACTAGGGGTGTCTTTTGGTGCAATAAAAGCTCATAAACGCTGCTTAAAATCGAATCGACCAATCACCGGAGGAGAAAACGACTCGTTAAACAAATCGTTTGGGAGTCACTGAACAAATAAGGTTAAAAAATTTTTTTTAATTATAAGAAAATGAGTGTTTTTTTGATCTTGCGTGTTCTTATTTAATTTGCAAAAAACGTTTGCATTATTATTTAATTATTGTAGCATGTTTTATTTGATCGAAAAAAATTATTAGGCCGTTATTAAGAATAACGTTGCTTTTATGCAATCAAATAATTAGACATTATTTGAACCCAGAAACCCAGAGAGGTGAGGGAGCTTCACGTCTAATTTTTGTTAAACCTTTAATTGATGTTGAATGTATACGTTTCATGATGAATACAATCCAATTCAAAGAGTTAAAATAAGTAAATTAAAAATAAGTTAAAAAAAATGGAAAAGAAAGAAATCCTGACAAATCATATGCAGTTTAAAGGAGTCTAAAAACCTGTAAAAGTGTGCCAAAGCATGCTTCCTTTTATTTTACAAGGGTTATGATAGGTTTACGGTGCTAAGAGCAGCACGAACATCCTGCTAAACGTCTTCTTCTGTGTTCCTCTGAAGGAGTGAAGTGGTACGGGTTTGAAGGTCATGAGGAAGATCTGATCTGATCTGGCGTGTGTGGTTTCACCGGCATCGCATCTTTCTCCTCAATTACTCTCCTCTAACTCGATTCTTCAACTAACTCAGCTAATTAATTTTTAAGAACAGACTGAGGCGTGCGCGTGTGTGTGTGTGTGTGTGTATTTCATTTGCATGCATAAAATCATTAATGCCGTGCTGCTGCTGATCTTTATATTAATGATTTTCCTTGCTTCCCTCTTCATGGCTTGATCTGTCAAACAAAGGAGAGGAGCTTTCAGTGGTTTCTGTGACCGCTTTAAGTTAAGATCAATCGCTTTTATTTGATAAATAAATATAAAAGTATGATAGCATTTTGATTTACAGTGTACAGTTATTATACTGAAAAATATTTTGGAATCAAAAAAATTTTTTTTTTTAAATAATTGAATTAGATTTTAATGTATTTAATGTCACTTTTTGTATTAAAATAACTAAAACTGAGATAAAACTGTAAAAAATACATGCTTAAAAAATAGGGGAAAAAATGTAACGAATATAAAATTAAATTGAAAAAATAAATATTAAATTACAAATAAATAATAATCAATAACAATATTATTTTAGAAAATATGACGATGAATGAAAGCAGTGATAACCGTGTCCCAGTCTTGCTGAACAGACGTCATCCGGAGATTATCATGTATATCCTCATGCTGCTGGAACTCAAAACACAATCATTTGGCACAAAATGTTCTGGCGGTGAGAAGATAACAGCGTCATGTCTATAATCCTGGAGCACAGAAACTCATCAGAGCTCAGGTGTATTTGTAGAAATAGACATCTGTACACTGCATGGGTTAAAATTATACCAACAATCATCAGGATATAAAGTAAAGATCATGATCCATGAAGATATTTTGTGCATCCTCTGCTGTAAATATATCACAACTTTTCTTCTGATCAGTAACATGCATTGCTAAGAACTTCATTTGGACCACTTTAAAGGAGATTTTCTTAATATTTAGATTTTTTGCACCCTCAGAAAACGTATTTTCAAATAGTTTTATCTCAGACAAATATTGTGCGGACATCAATGGAAAGATTATTTATTCAGCAGAAAAAATCCGTTTAGATTAGACATGAATAAAGTGTTGCTCTGGAAGCTTTGGGCCTCTTCTCAGCTCTTTCTAGAGATCTCTTGTAAGTGATTCAATCCTGACGTGCTGTAATGAAGCTCTTCTCTGCTCCGCAGTGCCGACTCCGTCCTCCAGTCCTCCGGACGCTGTGGACCGCTATCTGGAGACGCCGGCCGACGAGAACGAACACACACACTTCCTGAAGGCCAAAGAGAGCCTGGAAGCCAAACACCGCGAGCGCATGTCTCAGGTGCAGCATTCATTCATAGAAATAACACTTTTATTCATCAAGGGTGCGATGCATCGATCGAAAGTGACTGCAAAGACATGTAGAACGTCCCAAAAGATCTCTGATTTGATGAAATGCTGTTCTTTTGCACTTTCTGTTCGTCTGTGAATCCTGAGAAATAAAATGCATGACATTTTCCACAAAAATATTTGCTTTTAAGATTGATGATAATTTCTCGAGCAGTAAATCAGTATATTATTATGATTTCTGAAGATCCTGTGACACTGAAGACTGGAGAAATGATGCTGAAAATACAGAAATAAATTACACTTTAACACACATTCACACAGAAAACAGCTGATTTGAATTTAAATAATATTTCACAATTTATACCGTATTTTTGATTAAATAAATGCAGCTCTGGTGAGCAGGAGAGCCTTGTTTTAGTAGCATTAAAAAAATCATACTGTTCCCAAACTTGCATTTGAACGTGATGGTTGTACAGAAGTATGATGTTTAATAGCTGAAGGAGGATGAAGTGGTGATTTTTACGTGAATGTCGTGTTCTGTAGGTGATGAGGGAATGGGAAGAGGCTGAGAGACAGGCCAAGACTTTACCACGCAACGACAAGAAGGCCGTCATCCAGGTCAGTTTGTGTCTTAAAGGATCACCTCCTTGTCATTCGTGATGTTCACGCCTTTCTTTCTTCGGCCGTTTAGCAGTTTTGTTTTTTGAGAAAAACATTTCAGGATTTCTCTTCTGTGGTGTCCCTGAGTCTGAACTTGAAGAATGGTTTTATTTGGCAAAACCACTGCTTATATAACATGCAAAGAACATCAGAGGCGATGGAAGACGAAGTTGGAGGAGAAAATGAGAAGTCACAGTTCCTTTGAGGTTAACAAGTGTATAAACTGTGTGGGTTTATCGTTTAGCTAGATAAGAGCCTTCTGGGAGCTCAGACTCGCAGGCACCACAGAAGTCCATTACATGGAGAGAAATTCTTAAAAAACAAACTGAAGACAGACGTGAACATCTCGTATGACACGAGTACATCACCTGTAAAGTCAGCTGCTCTTTTAACCGGGTGACCAGCGCATGGAGATGTCTTACTGGAATACTCGTTTGTTTTCCTCGAGGCGTTGCTTGACTTTGCTGCGCTTCTCCCGCAGCACTTCCAGGAGAAGGTGGAGGCTCTGGAGCAGGAGGCGGCCAGCGAGAGGCAGCAGCTGGTGGAGACACACATGGCGCGGGTGGAGGCGCTGCTGAACGACCGGAGACGCCTCGCTCTGGAGAGCTACCTGTCTGCCCTGCAGGCCGACCCACCCCGGGTACACACACACACACACACACACACATGCACACACACACACACACACACACACACATGCACACACACACATGCACACACACATGCACATACACATGCACGCACGCACACACACCGACACACACACGTGCACGTATACACATGCACACATGCACGCACACACACACATGCACACACATGCACATACACAC
>NC_056699.1:2216239-2223739 GCF_018831695.1 Puntigrus tetrazona
AAAGGATGACAAAAAACTGGATATGGAATGGTTAAATAATCTATAGCCACCAGCAGGTGGCAGCAACTCACTGTCATAATGACCGAGGCATTGCATTGTTCACTCAACCCATTCGTTCAAAGTGCTGATTCATTCAGAAACTAAGCAAGTAAATGAATGAATCACTGAATCATTGACTCGCTCGGTTTTCAAACGAACCAGCACTTTGAACAAACCAAGCGAGTGAATGAATTAATTGCTGAATCATTTGGATTTCTCCATTTTTTTTTTTTAAATAGCTGATTCTTTCAGAAACAGATGATCACTGCTGTGCTCAGCGGTTTACCTGTGATCGGAACTAGTTAACTGCATTCATTAGGCTTCCTTTCTCAGTCAGTCGTCCTGCATCATATTCGTGCATCAATGCGTTTTTAGTATTTTATGATGTGGTCGTCATGGCAGCGTGTCTCTGATGGGAGTTCAGGCCGTGTGACTGTAAGCTCATGTTTGTCTTTTGTTTCTGCTGTTCAGGTTTTCTTCGCCGAGGACGTGAGTTCCAATAAGGGAGCTATTATTGGCCTAATGGTCGGAGGTGTTGTCATAGCAACCATCATCGTCATCACCCTGGTGATGCTGAGGAAGAAGCAGTACACATCCATCCACCACGGAATCATTGAGGTCAGTTGGTGCGCACGTGTTCGTTAATTCAACCCATGACATCAAATGAGTTGGCAAAAGTGATTGGTTGGAATCTTTTCTCTCTCAGGTGGATGCGGCCGTGACCCCGGAGGAACGTCACCTGTCCAAGATGCAGCAGAACGGCTATGAAAACCCCACCTACAAGTTCTTCGAACAAATGCACAACTGATGGTGCGACGCTCCACTTCCTCCCTGTTTCTCCTCATCTGCAGACGGTGCAGGAGACACCAGCCCAACCTCAACCTTACCTTTCTCACTTCCTATTGGCCGCTTCACATGACTGTCAATCAAACATGACTTCCCATTGGCTGGACAAATATGAACTTGGTTCCGTTTCAACCTAAACGCACAATTCAGATTCAGTTCAGATTGAGAACGTTCAGATTTAGGTTTAAATTCCCTGCAGACAACAATGAACGTGAGTTTAATGCGGTTGGGATCAGTTTCGAGTTCAATTCGGTTTAAATTCAACACATGGAGTTGATTCGCATCAAATTCAATGCACAATTCTGAATTCACTCCAGATTTTCAACGAAAAAATCTGTTGGCCGGACGAATATCAACTTTATTAGTTTCAAGTACAGTTTCAAATTGAATGCACAATTCAAATTTAAGTCACAAATCAATCTGAATCAATCCTTCCGGGGCGAGACGAATGTGAACATAATCAGATTATCGCTGTCAGTCTCAAGATTCGGTGTCAGACTGAACAGACAATTAGAACTGAACGAATAATTTCAATTCAAATCACAAATTGAATGAAACACAATTGAATACATTTTTATGCGTAATTCAAATTCAGTTCAGTTCAAAAATTCAATTGAACACCTAATTCAGATTCAGATTTTTTATTAATAAAGCTTAGAAATTTGTCATTCTTCAATTCTGCCCTCCCATTGGCTGGACAAACACGAGTTTGAAAAATTCCGTTTCAGACTGAATGCAGAGTTTAAATTCAGATCACAAATCAGATTGAGTGTATATTTCCAATGTGGTTTTAAATTCACTCCCGTTTTTCGACAAATGCTTCCATCAGTCTGGAAGATGAGCTTCTTGGGTCGGTGTCAGGTCTAATTCTTAAAATTTCGTTTTAAATGTGAATTCAAATCATAGATGATCAGATTAATGCTTTTTCAAGTTTTCAAACTGAATGCAGAAAAAAGAAATATCACTCCAGATGTCACTCCTGTTGGCTGAACGCTATGTTTGTTGTTGGATCTCATCACGACCGTGTTCCTCCGCTCCGAATCGTTGGTCTGGTGTCGCTTCACCGTCTGTCGTCGCACTACTAACCGAGTGAAACACTGGGATACCTGAGGATGACTGTCTGAGACTTCATCCACCCTCCCTTCCTCTTCCTCCTCTTCCTCCTCTTCATCGCACACTGACTGCAGCTGTGCTGTGTTTGGTGACGCATTAAACCTGTCAGAGATCGTTCTGCTGATCCACGTCCTTCTGAATGAGATGTTTGTTTCTGGTTTCTTTTTCAAAAAAAAAAACAAAAAAAAAAAAAAACCTTAATGTAAAATTGAATTTGCCAAAAAAAAAGTTTTTTTTTTTTAGTTGTCAATATTTAAGTAATGCAAAAACAAAAAAAAAAGGCTAGTTGTGACTACGTAGTGCATGATAGAAAAAAAATGACGGGAAACTTTACTGCTATCTGGATCTTGGTCTTTTCTCAGACGTTTTAGACATTTTAGCAGAATTAAACGGTAACTTGTGGAAATGTGATTTGAGTTGCACAAAAAATGACTCAATTGGCTTCTGCTTCTGGATTCAATGCTTTGATTTGGATATCTGGTTGTTTTTTAAATCCGGCTGAGATCCTGTCGATGTACATTTACTGTCTTTAATGTTCTCGTCCTATGCATTTCAGAGATTTATTTACTCCTATTTAATTTGACTCTCCATGGGACTCGTGGCTGTGTGTGTTTTTTAAGCGGGTGTCGGGGGCCGGGCGGGCGGGCTTCGGGGTCATTCTCTGTCTGTTTGTATGTTTCTATCCGGTCAGTTTTGTGTTCTTAGATCACTCTTTGTCTGCAGATGTAGAAAGTGTTTTCTCCTCTCCGTCTCTCGTGTTGATGCAATGATCCGAGAGAAAAATTCCTTCGCCGCGCTGCAAAATCAAAAGAAAAGGCTTTTTTGCATTGCGTCATTACTTTCTGCCGTTACTGTAATGCAGGAAAATGTATTTCGATTGTGCAGTTGTATTTATCATGATTGCATTGAATGTTATTTTCAATTTTTCTTTTTTTTTTATCATTTCCATTCATCGCTGCATTACAGTAATACAGATTTATGGATAAACGTGCTCGGTTTACATGCAAATAATGTGGCAATGCAAATTGCTGTTCATTTTCTTCATGCAAAACATTATTTCTTTTGATTTTGAGGTGGAATATAAGCTGGAGGAGATATGTTTTGATGCACGGAGCGTCAGGTCTGTCTCCTGTAGTGTTTCTGTCTGTCTCACACACACACACACACACACACACACACACACATGTTTTTGTTGTAGT
Organism: Puntigrus tetrazona; assembly: GCF_018831695.1. NCBI lineage: Eukaryota > Metazoa > Chordata > Actinopteri > Cypriniformes > Cyprinidae > Puntigrus > Puntigrus tetrazona. Next base: position 2,219,437 of record NC_056699.1, read on the forward strand.
CAGTTTTAGACCGATCCAGGATCTGACGTGACTTTGATTTACAGTCGATCTGTAAACGGTTCATAATCAATAATCTCCCCATCTGATGAATGTCAATCAAACGTTTACAGGATCTGGTGTTTTCAGGGCGGTGATGAATCGTGGGTAATTCTCGGTGTGTGTTGCTGTGGTTTGATCAGATCTGAGGTGGTTAGATAAAGATGGCAGTGGCATTTTTCTGTGTATCATTTGCTTTGACTGGAAATAAACTGCGCTTTCTACACTGTATTCCATAAATAAAGTTCTGAATGTACATACAGACTTCTTTTGTCACGCCTCTTTTGTAACACACACACACACACACATATCACTCACACACACACACACACACTCACTCTCTCACTCACACACACACTCACTCTCTCACACACACACACTCACTCACACACACACACACACACACTCTCTCACACACACACACTCACTCACACACACACTCACTCACACACACACACACACACTCTCTCACACACACACACTCTCTCACACACACTCACTCACTCACACACACTCTCACACACACACTGCTGTTTGAAAATTTGGGATCAGTATGATTTGTAATATTTTTAACAATATCTTGTGCTCATCAAGTCTCTATTCGTTTGATTTCAAACAATACAGAAAAAAATTATATTGTGAAATATTTTTAATGCTTGTTTTCTTTTTTCATATATTCTAAAATATTTAAAAATATTAAAATCAATGTATTTCTGTGAAGCACAGCTGTATTTTCAGCATCATTCCTCCAGTCTTCAGTGTCACGTGATCTTCATAAATCATAATATACTATTATGCTATATATACTATAATAATATACTGATTTTATTATCAATGTTGTGTTGCTTAGTTTTTTTTATTTTATACTTTATTTTTTGATTGTTTGATGAATAAACCATTAAAAATAAAACATAATTAGAAAACATATTTTCTATGTATTTACTGTTGCTTTTTTATCCGTTTGACTTTTAATTGAACATTTTCTTATGATCTGTCCTAGCGCTGTAGTCTATTCTATGTATTTTAGTTTATTGATGGTAATTCTGTTCAGTATTTCTACTCCCTCTGCTGTTCAGTTCCATCACACGCAATTAGAATGATTAAATAAAATATAAATGTTTTTTTAAACAGTTATAGAGTCTTGAAGATTACGAACTGCCCTGATTTGTTCGACAAGAGACTATTTAATTTCATCAAAATATACGCAGCAGCGGTTTTTTTTATTATTAATTGCAATAAAAAAGAACAAGAAACAGCGCTGCATTAAAATAAAAAAAAGATAGAGAGAAAAAACATCAAAACGATAATTCTGTTCCGGGTTGTAAAACGCGATCAACTCCATGTTATTGATTTGTAAAATTAAACTAGTTTTAGATGTCCTTTTTTTCTCCTCAAAGGTGACTCAGGAAGAGACCGGAGGGTGGCGCTCGTGACGTCACCAAGCGACCGCGAGTCATACCCATAAGCCCCCGCGGTGACCCGGAAGCGGTTGTTCGCCCGTCTGTCCGCGGCTCTGGTGTCAAACGCAAGGTTAGACGAGATCTTTCTTTATCCTTTGTGGTTTTCGTGTGAACGTGAATGTATTAGTTGTATGTTTGTATTCAGGCGCTTCGGCGTCTCCTGAGGACTGAGTGACGTCTTCAAGAAATGTCGTGACAGTGAATGTCGTGGTTTCGTGCTCCTCTGAAGTGCTCTGTAGTGCTGAGGCTGTGTGTGGAAATATATTAGAAAGAAAGGTTCAAGTTGACCTTTGAAATGTAATGAACTTATGATTAAATGAAACTATCTGCCAAAGCTTTCTTTCTTCTGTAGTGTTATATATATATATATATATATATATATATATATATATGTGTGTGTGTGTGTGTGTGTGTGTGTGTGTGTGTGTGTGTGTGTGTGTGTGTGTGTGTGTGTGTGTGTCTGTGTCTGTGTCTGTGTCTGTGTGTGTGTGTGTCTGTGTCTGTGTCTGTGTCTGTGTCTGTGTCTGTGTCTGTGTCTGTGTCTGTGTCTGTGTCTGTGTGTGTCTGTGTGTGTCTGTGTGTGTCTGTGTGTGTCTGTGTGTGTCTGTGTGTCTGTGTGTGTGTGTGTGTGTGTGTGTGTGTGTGTGTGTGTCTGTGTGTGTGTGTGTGTGTGTGTCTGTGTGTGTCTGTGTGTGTGTGTGTGTGTGTGTGTGTGTGTGTGTGTGTGTGTGTGTGTGTGAGACTGTGATATTCTGGAGCACAGGTATGTTTGTAGCAATAAGCAGCAATACATCGTACGGGTCAAAATGTTTTTTTATGCCAAAAATCATTAGGATTTTAAGTAAAGATCACGTTCCATGTAAATATATCAAAACCTTTTCTTTTATTAGTAATGTGGATTGCTAAGAACTTTTAAAGGCCATTTTCTCAATATTTAGATATTTTAGCATCCTCAGATTCCAGATGTTCTCAGTTTGTCTGATCCTGACCTCTCTCTCTCTCTCTGTGTGTGTCTGTCTGTGTGTGTGTGTGTGTGTGTGTGTGTGTGTGTGTGTGTGTGTGTGTGTGTCTGTGTGTGTCTGTGTGTGTGTGTCTGTGTCTGTGTCTGTGTGTGTCTGTGTGTGTGTGTGTGTGTGTCTGTGTCTGTGTGTGTGTGTCTGTGTGTGTGTGTGTGTGTGTGTGTGTGTGTGTGTGTGTGTGTGTGTGTGTGTGTGTGTGTGTGTGTAGATCATGGCTCTTCATCGGCTCAGGTGTGTGTCGTCTCTGCTCCGTTCGGTCGTGAGCGTGGCTCTACGCAGGAACATCGGTCTCTCCGCCGTCGTCTTCAACAAAGCTAAAGACCTGGACCCCGTGCAGAAGATGTTCCTGGACAAGATCCGCGAGTACAACAGCAAGAGCAGGTGTGTGTCTCGCTCCTCCTCTCTCTCTCTCTCTCTCTCTCTCTGTCTCTCAGTGCTCTAGACCTGTGTGTGTGTGTGTGTGTGTGTGTGTGTGTGTGTCTCAGGGCGGCTGGAGGAGTGGTGGACGCTGGGCCGTCGTATCAGAAGAACCTGAGTGAGGAGTTGACCAAACTCCAGCGCTTGTACGGAGGAGGAGACCTCACCAACTTCCCTCAGTTCAAGTTCCCAGGTGAGATGATGATGATGATGATGAAGCTCTCTCTGTACAGACACACATCTCACAAGATAAGCTTCTGATGATAAAGGCACAGCTTCAGTTCTTGCAGGAGATGTGACTTTTACTGTTTTACTTAGATTTTTTTTTTTTCTTTTTGGAAGTGTACATCACTTTGGTTTTTAAATAATACATATTAATTTGACGTTTCGTTACTTGAAATAAACATAATATACAGAATAAAATATAAAAACATTTAGTTTTCATTTAATGTAGTGAGTTCAAATAAAATAAAAATAAAATAAAAATGTATTAATTCTGAACGTGTTTTTAAAAAGTAGCTGATTAAAGCTAAATAAAAAATAAAAAAATAAAAATAAAACCTGATTCAAAGTATTAACATAAACTGTAATAGTGCATCAATAATACTGAAGCTTTTCATATTAGTATTTATTTTTTTTTTTTAAATCAAATTAAAACATATTTAACTTAAATATAATGTTTTTAAGTTTTCAACATTTGAGGTGAATTAAAAACATTCACCAAAGCTGACCTGAAACCTAAAATCAATGTGTTCTTGTTTTAGGACAACTTTTATAAACTGTGTCTGTCTGTGTGTGTGTGTCTGTGTGTGTGTGTGTGTCTGTCTGTGTGTGTCTGTCTGTGTCTGTGTGTGTGTGTCTGTCTGTGTGTGTGTGTCTGTGTGTGTCTGTCTGTGTGTGTCTGTCTGTGTGTCTGTCTGTGTGTGTGTGTCTGTCTGTGTGTGTGTGTCTGTCTGTGTGTGTGTGTGTGTGTGTGTGTGTGTGTGTGTGTGTGTCTGTCTGTGTGTGTCTGTCTGTGTCTGTCTGTGTGTGTGTCTGTCTGTGTCTGTCTGTGTGTGTGTGTGTGTCTGTGTGTGTGTCTGTCTGTGTCTGTCTGTGTGTGTGTGTGTGTGTGTGCACCCTAACAAGTAGCTAAATGTAAGTACACACACATTGATGTTTTGATGTAAGATGTGATGAGGAGACTCAATGGATGAAACCCAAGCTTTAATCGTGAGGTAATTGGTTCAAAGCAGGATGATTTTCTTCTGAAGCACAGGCACAGATGATTAATCCTCTCAGTTCTTCTGAGACATAAAGAGGTCTGCTCAGTAAAACCTGTCCTCCTCGTCCTCGAGGTTAACTCGGACTCTGTCTTGTTTCCTCAGAACC
>NC_056699.1:2233739-2238739 GCF_018831695.1 Puntigrus tetrazona
AACAGAATATGTTTTGCAAAGATAGTTTAACTTGATGCACTAAAATGAAAATAAAATAAAAACTCATGCAAAATATTAATAAAATTAGCACCAATGATACTAAAATAACATTTATCGTTTGAGAATGAAATATAAAAGCAAGTATGTTCTTTAACTGGTTAAAGTGAAGCATTAAATAAAGCTCATTTATTAAAGTTCATAATAGAGCTTTAGAGAAGCTCGTTCTGACTTTTTAACCTACAAGAAACTACAGAAACAAAACCTCTCAGAATGTGTGTGTATGAAGAACGCCTGTGAATTAATGAAGAAGTTCGGTGTCGACTGATTGCAGTGATGATGGCTCTGTGTTTGTGAGTTTGTGGAGAACAAGAGACCCTGACGGAACAAAGACACTCTGTGTGTGTGTGTGTGTGTGTGTGTGTGTGTGTAACCCTGCCTGCAACAGCTGGTACAGACAACCCCACCCAAAACACACACACACACACACACACACACACACACACACACACACACACACACACACACACACGTCATTTGATCAGAGTCCTGGCATCACAAATGCTCCGAGATCTCATGAGATGCAGAACTGCAGTAAAAGCCAGAGTCAAGCTCAGCCAGGATCAACAGATGCAGAGACACGGCGCTCATCTGAAAGCTCACAAACACGCTGAGCATCACACACACGACCACCGGCATCTGAGCCCCGACAAAACACTAACAGAACTACCATATCTATCGTGTCTGCGTTTCATCTGGTTCATCTTCATCTACCAAAACAACTCAAATCTAGAACTACATACACATTAATAAAAATAAATAATTATATTATATTATATTATAATAATATATATATATTATAACCTGAACTGTAATAAAATTTTAAATATATATATATATATATTTTTTTTTTTTTTTATTTTTTTGTGTAATAACACTGATCTACAGGTTTTGATCTACTTATGATATAACTGAAAGAAAAAAATATTAATTATGGAAAAATGCATATTTTGCATATTATGTTTTGTTTTATTGTGTTTAACACATTTTGAAGCCTGGGTAATGAATTAATTAATGGATGAATGAATAAAGATAAATGCTTTCCTTAGGTTTTCCGCTGCTTAACCTTAAATTTAACAATGAAAAAAAGTTTTACAAAATTAAACAAAAACACAACTAAGAAAGGTTCCACTAGAAGAGTTAGTTTTTCTATTTTTACTGCAACTAATAGGAAAGTTAGAACCACTTATGGTTATGATGGTAATATCTTTACTTAACTGTTAATGAGATATTAGTACTTCAACTTAAAATCAGAACATCTGAATCACCACAGTTTTAATTAATTATACTTAATATTTTTAATTCGATAACTTTATCAGCTGTGATGATAACAGCAGATGCCTGTCTCGTGTGTTATTTGCAGCTTTAGCCTCATAAACGATGATTTATACAGAATCTGACTGAAGAAAGTAGTCGACACACAGAAGCGCTCCCTGAGAGCAGCATCTAATCCCGTTTTCTAAAGGAGATCATCAGACTTTAAGAAGATCACACGGAACAAAGCACTTACTCTGAATTAAAATCAGCAAAGCCGCCGAAACAAACATTTCATCCACGAACCGAGAAACTTTCCAGAGGAGTCCGCCGAAGAAGAAGCTCGAAGAAACGCGTTCGTCCGGAGATCCTCGACTCAGCGACGCGCTCTGAGAGTGTGTGTGTGTGTGTGAGAGAGAGACAGTGTGTGTGTGTGTGTGTGTGTGTGTGTGTGTGTGTGTGTGTGTGTGTGAGAGAGAGAGAGAGAGAGAGAGAGTGTGTGTGTGTGTGTGTGTGTGTGTGTGAGAGAGAGACAGTGTGTGTGTGTGTGTGTGTGTGTGTGTGTGTGTGTGTGAGAGAGAGAGAGAGGGGGCGGGAACAGCACTAATTGCACACAGGCGCGCGCTCGCTCTCATTACCGTTTAACCAAAACAAAAGGACAGACATCACGCTTTTCGTTTAAAAGCAATACTTAAAGTAGCGCGCGACACGCTTCCGTCAACCGTTGAAAAAGCGTCGTTTTCAAAGATATAGTTCCGGCGCTCGAATCTGATTGGATGAGCCCATTTTTGCGCTCTCGCACCTGAGCGCCCTTCAGCGTGTTAATGCGCAACGTTGCTTGGCAACCGGTACACGCTACAGTCCGAGCGGGGAACTACATTACTTCGCGGAAGGAAAGACGTAAGATGATTTGTAATTGATTGATAATCCGGTCTTAATTCTCACCGGATGGTTTTACTTTACGTAAACAGGGTTTGTTGTGATTCTCACTGTGCTGTTGATACACCACTTTAAAAAAAGTTTTAAAAATATTAAAAAAAACTCACTTTTCAGACTTTGCTTCTCAGCTCTAAACAGTGAGATTTATACTAAGAACTGCGAAAACAATGATCAATTAGGCCTAGCATCTTGCAATTATGATTTTATTTTTATAATTGTGCATTTACCACTATTTCTTAATATTGTGATTTTGCATTTTAATTCTGAGAAAATAGATCAAATTAATTGCGAATGTATACGCTATAAAAATGACTGTGGCTTTTTTTATTACGATTTTAAGTTTGTATCATGCAGTTCAGAGAAGAAAAAAAAGCTAGAGCGATCTATTGTACACCAGAATAATGCGCGTGTATCAAAACCTATTTGTGTTTATCTTGCAGTTTTCAGAAAATTGTTTATAATTCTAAGGTTTAATTTCACAATTCGGAGTAAAAAAGGAAGAACACACTCCCAAAGTCGCAATAAAGTCTCCACGCTTTTTTAGTTTTTGTCAGAAACACGCTTTCAAAGCAACACTAATTCCTCCAAACGGACTAGGATGGAATAAACAGCACAGTTCTAGTCCATTGTTTAGAAGCAAAGGCTCTTTCTGAGGATCCTCTCTAATTATGTGAGGAATGAGAGGATCGGTCAATCACCGAAACCAGCAATTATGACTTTACGGAGGCATAAAGCACCCTGCTAACCCGAGAAGTGTGTGATATATTTCTCATTCCTGTCTGCTGATGACTGGACTGCCTGGATTTCACAACATTCTTATTACAGCATATCTGTCATAGTTCAGACGCTCACAGAAACATGCATTCAACATCTCCATTGGCCTGAAGTCAGCTGAAGAGAGAGTGTGTGTGTGTGAGGGTGTGTCACACACACACACACACACACACACAACAGCTGGTCAGCACGCATTACCCCGGGCCGTAGAGTATCACATATCCTCATCACACACCAGAGCAGAACCACAAATCAACACCAGACTGAATGCATGCATCTGGGAAAAATCTGGGCCTGTATAAAAACAAACCAAAAAAAAGCAGCTTATGACTCCTCAGTCTAGGAGAAAATCTATAATAAATAAATAAATAATAATTATGTGAATGCAGGCCTAGATCTCACGCTGTTTGTAGTTAAACACTGCAGGTGAACATATATCTGATGCAATGAAACAAAGATGCTTTCTTTCCTCTGCGTCTGAAGGAACACACATCATATGAAGAACAGAGGAAACACAAACATATCTGAGCAGTGCATACGGTGTCTTGAAATCTACAGACGCAAATAAAACAAACACTTAGGTGTTTTCTTTCCACTAGACTGAAGAAGACGTGATGCGGATCAAGAATAGTCGAATGCACTCCTAAAAATAAAGCTGCTTCACGATGCACCGAAGAAACGTACGTCTAAAAGAGAGTCTTTAACGTCTGAAGAAAGAGATGGTTCTTTTATGGCTTCGCTGTGAAGAACATTTTAGACACCTTCCTTTTTAAGAGTTCAGCCTGAAGTCTTAAATCTGATCAGTCTGCTAGATAAAACAGATCCAGAGACCTGAACCTCCAAACTGACCAGTGCATGAAAAACACTGCTTATGTCTGTTGCGTCTCAGCTTAAATAATCAGAGCCTGAAGCGGTCAGCTCCTCTGGCATTCAGACACACACACACACACACACACACACACACACACACACACACACACACACACACACACACACACACACACACACAGACACAGACACAGACACACACACACACACACACACACACACACACACACACACACACACACACACACACACACACACACACACACACACACACACACACACACACACACACACACACACACACTCACACTCACACTCACACACGCACACTCACACACAGACAGACAGACACACACACACGCGCACGCACGCACACACACACACACACACACACACACACAGACAGACACACACACACACTCACACACACACACACACACACACACACACACACACACACACACACACACACACACACACACACACACACACACACACTCACACACACGCACACTCACACACAGACAGACAGACACACACACACACGCACACACACACACACACACACACACACACACACACACACACACACTCACACTCACACAGACAGACACACACACACACACACACACACACACACACCTGTCTGCATGCGACAGACGCAGCAGCTGCAGCGCTCCTGACAGTCACACTCACTTTTACAACACTGCCTTTGTCTTCGCCCTGGCAAAGTGCTGACTGCTTATTTTACACACACTCTCACGCACACATCAAACTTTCCCACACACACACACACACACACACTCACTCTGAGGGTTTAAATGCAGCAGATGGATACACATGCTCTGGCTGTTGCACAAATGTGATTAAAAGCAAACACTTCTAGTAATGCAAACACACCTCGATGTGCTCCAGCACGCCAGAAAACACACCGTCCTTCAAGACGTTAAGAACAACTAGTTTAACCCTCAGCGAATCATTCTTTAAGAAGTCAACAAAACTCTGCCAATGCTTTAAGCACCTTCAAAATACATACTATTTCTTTTTCTATTATTTTTAAGAGATTTTTCTGGACATGTAAGTTTCAACATACATTTTGTACAATTATTTATGCAGTTATATGTCAAGAAGTATATATATATGAACCC
>NC_056699.1:2243739-2281239 GCF_018831695.1 Puntigrus tetrazona
TAATCTAAAGCAGCTGTTTTCTCTGTGAATGTGTGTTAAAGTGTCATTTATTTCTGTGATTTTCAGCATCATTCCTCCAGTCTTCAGAATAATATACTGATTTACTGATCAACAAACATTTTCAATCAATGTGGAAAACACTGATAATGATCAATCATATTAATATGACTTCTGAAGAATCATTGAAGACTGTAGTAATGAAATTCAGCTGTACTTCACAGAAATAAATTACACTTTAACACATATTTTTACTGTATTTTTGACCAAATAAATGCTGAGGAGGACATTTTTGACAACAGTGTATATTAATTATATTATAATATTGTAATATGTAAGATTTCGTTAATGCACTTTTTCAGCAATATACAGAGTATCTATCATGAAAACACCGTAATAAATGTATAATTACTAAACAGGAAATACAGTATTTATTATCGCTGTAATTATTTTTAAATATAATTCAGGATCATTAGGATGAACGTGAAGCAGTTTTTTCATCTATACTACAAGATCAGCATCAGATATTGAGGCATGGCATGTAAAACTTCCCTCAGTAGAAGAGCAAGTAGTTTAATGAGTTGTCTTTCGTCAGAGAGTGTAGTGTGTGTGAGTGAAGGTCAGGGTCTGATCGTGTCGTGTTCATCATGAGGTACTTACGGCGCGGAAGAATCTGACACACGGCCATGAGCATCCCACAGACACGTCCTCCGCGAGGAAAACAGATAAATATAACGTATACAAAGGGAAAAGAGCTAAAAGAGCTAAACGAGCTGTTAACTGTCAGACGCCGGCGACATGCTTCCGCAGCTTCCGGTTGCAGCGATAAAAACATTCCGCGTGGCCTTACGGAACGCGTTTAGGGTTCCGCTCTCGAGAAGGGCTGCGCATGCGCACATCTACACAGCGTCACAGACTTTTTATCAAACGGCACAGCAATGATTACAGTTTTTGAATTATTGCAAGGGGAAGGTTTAGGGTACATAAATACGTTAATAAAACACAATCTAATAAGCATACAATTAAATTACTGTTAGCTTCCGGTTTTGGCTTTATCCCTTCTAGCCACATTTTTTCTTCTTCTTCTGATAAACAGAAAGGTGTGGATCAAAATGACCAACTCCCTTCCCTTTTAACTTTTAAATCCTCTCTCACAGATCTGTTGACTTGAGTTATATATCTCTCAGTATAAAATGTTAATTTTCAATATACTTAGCGTAAGAATCCTACTTTCAGTCATGCTAGCATGTCCCACTGTTTTCTGTCCATGGTCATGTTTAACCGCTCTTAGAAATGAAGACGAACCATCCCTTTCTTACCTTTTAATAAACAGAAGAACGCTTTTATAGCCCTGAGAAGCACCTTCACTTTTAAGTGTGCACTAGAAAGTTTACGGTTTCATCTCGTGTCCAAATCTCTTCCTTAATTCATCTTTAAATCCTGCAAACCATTGATTTTCTTTCTCTTATCCTATTGTCATCCACCTTACCTTCAGCCTTCTCTCAACAATACACTTGATTTCATTCTTACTTTGACCAACAATTTAGTTAATAATGTTTTTTATTGCTCGTTTATCAGCTCATTCATTCTCCCCATTAAAAAAAAAAAACACTTTAATGCCCATCATCTGGATTCTGTGTAACGCTTGCATTATTTCCTGTCGAAATCTTGAATGGTTTACTTAAAACAAACAATAAAGTCACCGAATGACGAGCAAATATTCTCTGATTATGTAAAAATCTCCGTCATTTACTGAAATGTGATTTCATTCTGATAGTTTGCTTTCAAGTGTGTGTTTGAGTTATGATTGGTGTGTGGTTTCTGTACAAAAAAAACATGAAAACTTTAACCGCAGCCGATTTATTGCTATTCTTTTTTTCCAGTAAGCCGCTCCACTTCTTCTTTGGTTTTTTGAGCAAACACAAAACAAAATATATAAACAACAAATATGTGTCAAAAGGAAAAACCCATCTACAGCACCTTAAAAACCCACCGTTATTAAACAAGTGATGTAAAAACTCTACAGATGTGTGACTTAACTAAGTGTTTATTACTAAAAAAAAAAGGTGGCATTTCTAACTAAGTTTCTTTGTGACCCGAAACAGCTTTCAGTGACGACATGGAAGCTTTATTGTTGAGAGCGCATGCCGTATTTCTGCTTAGTTTGTGATGGTTTTAAGGGTTTTTCCTGCGCCGGTTCACTCCAGGGACCGTCCCGGGGGTCTTTTATGAATCACCGCTTGAAGAATTCGAACCCGCGGCTTTCAGATTACTAGAAGAGCTCCTGAAGCACGACAGACAGAAACCACAGCTCACGTCTGGGCCCAAACGCCATTTAAATCGCGACGATAAACAGTACATCTGCTCGTTGAGGGGAAAAAAGAAGAAACCGTCCTCATTCTCTCGCACGCGTCCATCAAACCTAACAGAGGAAGTGAGAGCGAGGTATAAAGGAGAGAAGCAGCAGGTGTTTCTGGAGGTTCGGTCCCCGGCGCAGGACTAATGCTAACAGCATAGGTGTTTAACAGCACAAACCCCTATCACGATTAGCATTAAACCCGAACCGGGACGCTCTGGGGCCTCCGTCACGTCCGGACCAGAACCTGCGGAGAAGAAAGCAGACGTTAAATCAGCGAGAGACCAGAACTAGTCTCCTTCACTCTCTTTCCCCGCTTCGACTGCTATCCGATTTAGACGTAAAGAGCAGGAAGGAGCGCTAAAGCCGCCGTGGTTTCCTCTCAAACACATTTACCTGCTCTCTCTTCCTTCCTCGACCCGCCGCGTTCAGAGAGGACGAGCGCTCTCGAGATATTCCCATCCTCTGAAACGGGCCTCGTCTTTGTCTGACGTCTTTCTCTCTCGCCGACCGAGAATATATATATTAGCAGGTGAGTCATAAAAAAATCCCCATCAACGGAAATTCACGGGGTGAAATACCGGCGTATGCAAATTCAGTCTAGAGAGGACTAAAATCAATAATTCACTATTATAGAGTATCTAGGAAATCAAAAGTGTTACTGGGAAATTTTGTGCAAAAAAAAAATCTTTTTATATATCAAAACAATTCTTGAATCGTTGAATAAACTACTTAAAATATTAAGAAAATATTACCCGACATTTCTTCGTTTTTTGCTTAAAACAAGCAAAAATAGCAGCTGATGGGGAACGAATAATCATCTTTTTTACTGGTTTTTAGCAACAAAATTTGGATAATTTTTTCAAAAAACATTATTTTAAGTGTTATTTTTATTATTATTTTTAAGTAAATGTGTTCATTCCAGTATTTATAGACGTTTATACAAGAAAACAAGCCAAAATAATAAAAAACTACGATTAATATCAGTAATTATGATTATACACTACTTCTATAAATCATAATTAAGAACAGCATTAACAATTAAAATGATTATGACAGCAATCAAGCATTATTAACATAAAGTAACTGTATTTATTTCTGCTGTCATGCCCCTCTTCAGCAGACTCTTCTTCACCGGATCAATGATCTTGATTCTCTGATCGTTCAGTTGGTGTGAGTCAATCAGGGATTTCTGGGAGTTCTTGGGCTTAACCCTGTTATTCACTAAATGACTGTCTCACGCAGTTAATCATATTTTACCTCAAACGACCCGCTTAATGATCCAAACTAACTGATAATCAAGCAGTAAATCAGTATATTATTATGATTTCTGAAGATCACGTGACGCTGAAGACTGGAGAAATGATGCTGAAAATACAGAAATAAATTACACTTTAACACACATTCACAGAGAAAACAGCTGATTTGAATCATAATAATATTTTTAAAACATTTACTGTATTTTTGATCAAATAAATGCATCCTCGGTGAGCAGCAAGATACTAGGTTTACAAAGGCTATGAGTTTTCTAATAACTTGCAAAGAAATCAATGCTTAATGTAAACTCTGGCATCTATAATAGGATGTGCGCGCACACACACACACACACACAGAGACACACACACACACACACAGAGACACACACACACACACACACACACACACACACACACACACACACACACAGAGACACACACACACACACACACACACACACACACACACAGAGACACACACACACACACACACACACACACACACAGACACACACACACACACACACACACACACACACACACAGAGACACACACACACACACACAGAGACACACACACACACACACACACACACACACACACACACACACACACACACACACACACACACACACACACACACACACACACACTCACACACACACACACACACACACACACACACACACACACACACACACACACACACACACACACACACACACACACACACAGACACACACAGACACACACACACACACACACACAGACACACACACACACACACACACACACACACACACACAGAGACACACACACACACACAGACACACACACACACACACACACACACACACACACACACACACACACAGACACACACACACACACACACACACACACACACACACTCACTCACTCACACACTCACACACACAGACACACACACACACTCACACAGAGACACACACACACACACACAGACACACACACACACACACACACACACACACACTCACTCACTCACACACTCACACACAGAGACACACACACACACACAGACACACGCACACACAGACAGATACACACACACACGTCTAAACATTTAAACGAAAGGAAGATCTTCATGTTAAAAAAGTGAAAGTTTGATCACGAGCCGCTGAGAAGCCGCTGAAACTCAAGAGTCGCATTCCATGCTTTTATTTTTACCTGATCAGTCGCGTCCGTTCGTATTACTTTCCTTTCTTAAGTATTCTTAAGGACAGCTCAAATCATTCTCAGATGTGTAGGATATCATGTGCATACATCAAGATGTTTATGTTTTTAAAAGAAGTCTCTTCTACTCACCAAGTCTGTATTTATTTGATCAAAAATACAGTAAAAATCGTGAAATGAAGCGTGTTCCTCCAGTCTTCAGCGTCACGTGATCTTCAGAAATCATAATAATATACTGATTTACTGCTCGAGGAACATTCGTGATTATCATCAGCGCTGGAAACAGCTGCATAATATTTTCGTTGAAACATTTTATTTTTCAGGACTCACAGATGAACATCGTTTTAAAGCAGCATTCTTTCCCAATAAAAGTCTTTAGCTGTTAATAAACACGCCGTTTCTGAACGAGAGCATTCATTTCTTTTCACCCGCTGCTTATTAATACCCAACCAATCACTGAACGTCATGTCTGACTCTCTCCTGTGTCTCGGTCCGTTTCGTCACAGATGGCCTGAAGGTAAATAAAACTTTGCTCCGTTTCGGGAAAAGTGACTTTTTACATCACTCCCTAAAAAAAGTACTTGTTAAATGCATTACTTTTGTGTTTGTGTTTAAATCTGGGCAGGGCTTGCTCGATTTAAAAAAATTAAAACATAAAAGCCTTTTGTTTTCTTGTATAAAAATCTACAAACTTGAATCAGGACGAATTCATTTGACAAGTAAAAAATGAAAAAATGATCAAATCCTTCTCTGTCTTCCCCCAAATAAAAGCATCAAAGTTTAGCCTTGGTGATATTTTTGCTTGTTTTAAGGCAAAATCTGAGCTAATATTTTCAGAGGGCAAGACAAAGCACCTTAAAGGAACAAAGGGGAGAAATAACGCGTGAACGAAGTAGTAAGTACTTTACTAGTTACTTGGAAAAAGTAATCTGATTACGTGACGTGCGTCTGGTCGTCATGAAGACGTTTTTCTTCACACGAGCTCGGAGACCAATCCCTGGTGAGCGTGAAGAAGGCCGTCTCTTCAGATGATTAAGGTCGACGGGGAAATGAGTGGTTTGCTGCGGCAGACGAGAGCGAGAGGGAGGAAACGGGGACGCCCCTAAACGCTGGAAATTCACAGCCTACACTCGCATCTGAGCGGCGCGGCCAGCACTACACCTCCTCCCCGAGGCGTCACCAACCGGCCGCTGGAGGACCGCTCAAGAAGGACCTCGCCGTCCAGCTTTGGAGAACACCGCGCTCCTGGTGAACAACTCTTCAGATGTTCAGCCGCCAGAAATAAACCGTTACGTCACTTCCCTTTTCAAAAAGAAGAAAGGTAACACCCACGTAAGAGCTAGCTCAATGACGACTTCTCATTCATATGGAGATGAGAGCGAGACGCCGGGTCAGTAATAATGGAATAATAATAAAGTGTTTTCAGTGCGCACCGTGGGAAAGCATGCATCCCCTGAGATCACGTTAGATAGGATTTCATCCTGATTTTGATTTACATCCACGCTGCCGCTCCAAAGGCTCTTTCTGCTCAGAGAGTAAAAACTGCACAGTAAAAATGATCCTATTTTCAGCTTCATTCCTCCAGTCTTCAGCGTCACGAGATCCTTCAGAAATCAGAATAATACGCTGACTTCTATTCTTCAGGGACAAGTGAGAGTAAAGAAGAAAGACTCTATACAATGCTTTCTATTCATCTGTGAATCCTAAAAAAATTTAGCCAAAAAAACCCACTGATAATAATCAAGCAGTAAATCAGTATATTATTATGATTTCTGAAGATAACGTGACGCTGAAGACTGGAGAAATGATGCTGAAAATACAGAAATAAATTACTCTTTAACACACATTCACACAGAAAACAGCTGTTTTGAATTATAATAATATTTCGAAATTTTTTACTGTATTTTTGATCAAATAAATGCATCCTCGGTGAGCAGCAAGATACTAGGTTTACAAAGGCTATGAGTTTTCTAATAACTTGCAAAGAAATCAATGCTCACAGACACGTTCACAGATAGATCACCGTTTTTTACTGTCATTTTTAATAAATCAAATACAGCCTTGGCGAGCAAAATTAAAAATACATATACACAGTAGTTAAAAGTTAGGTATGTGGCAGATACTTTTAATTTAGAATTTAAGCAATAAATATTTTTTATATTTTTTTTATTACTTGAATAGAATCCACGGTCCACGGAATCCACTTCATCTGTTTCATTTGGAGTTATGATATAATAATAAAAACTATTGCATCAAAATGTAAGCGACTGCCTGGAAACTGCAGTGCGGTTACTAGGGTGTTTCAGTGGTTGCTAAGATCACTTGAGCTTACTTGTCGTTGGTGTGTTTCTATACGGTTGCTAGGGTGTTGCCATAACATTTCTAGAGCATTTTTACTGGCGTTTCTTTTTTGCGGTTAAATGAATAACGTGCAAAAACGTCCTGAATCAGCGTCACAGTCTGACGTCCCTTTGTCTTTATTTGTGCATCAAGCAGCCGATGAAATCTCCACGTGCTCCGCGTCTCTAAAGAGTTAAGGGCTGCATCCTGTCTGTGAGGATCTAAATTTACTAAAGCGTACAGAAGTGGGTGAGCCACGGTAAACCAGAGACAGAGTTAGGGGAAAATGCATCACACTGTTGCGTGTGCTGACCTCATTGACGAATGCCAAGTTTCTTGTAAGACGCCTTCATCACAGCTGAGACGTTTAGGTTACTTTGAGACAAAGATGTGGAAATTTCTCTTAGTGAGGCTACTTTCTCTTTATATTTCGTTTAGAATATAGTGCACACCAAATAAAGAAAGTCCCAATCCAATATATATATATATATATATATATATATATATATATATATATATATATATATATATATATATATATATATGTGTGTGTGTGTGTATATATATATATATATATTTTTATATTTATATTTATATATATATATATATATATATATATATATATATATATATATATATATATATATATATATAAAATAAATTAGAAAACCTAAATATTAAATAGAAAACTAAACTTATTATTATTGTTAATGTACAAATATTTAAAAAAAATTACAGAATTGATGGAAACTTAAAAAAAGCAAATTATTATTTATATATAAAATTTTACTAACATAAAAAAACAAACATTATTTTATCACGCTTGGCTTGTTGAACAAACACTCACTTTTTCCCTGGGTTTCAAACGGCTGGAAAAAAGGCCTAATAAATGAATATAATGTCAGTATAATTGCGTGGGTGCTGGTATATCAGTGTGGTTTGCATGTGCACTGAGAAATTAATATGTGTGTGTGTGTGTGAGAATGGTAGTTTAAAAAATATATTATCATCAATAATAATTATGACATTATAATAATATTACATCATTATAATAACACTAAACTGCCACTTAATCCTCTAGTGCTTTTCTGTCATTTTTTACTTTTGTTTTTGAGAATTTTTTACTTGCTACGTGAACACACACACACACACACACACACACACACACACACACACACACACACACACAAATAAAATAAAAATAAAAATAATAATCTACTGGAAGTGTTTGGTACTGTGCTCAGAGATTAAATTTGCAACACAACTTTATTTAAATTTCATATAAAATAGTAGTAAAAATAGTAGTTTTGTGCATTTCTCATGATTCTCATCTTTTTCCTTTCATCAATTGTCTTAAACAATTATCTTTAAATAGCGTCCAGAGTCTGCGCACCGAAGCACACACGATTTCAATCTTTTTGATGCGTGTGTATTTTGTTTTTAACTGATGCACAAGAGCGAAACTAAAAACTAGCAAAACAAAAACTAGCGAAATCCATAAAAAAACCACAGGAAAAGTAAACGCCGCAAATAATGAATGAACCGGAACACAAGCGTGTCTCTAAACACGATCGCGGCCTAATCTTCCCTAAATCGGAGAAAGTTGAGCGGCGTGACACACGTAAGCCCGGGGGAAGTTCTGGAAAGTCCAGGGGAAAACCACACCGTGGGCAAACGACGAGAAGGTTGTGACATTCTTGACATCAGGAGCTCGCTGAGCATAAAATCGAACTTTCACTGAAGAGGGAAGTACACAGACGCCCGCTTTCACTTTTGCTATGATTTCTGAACACGGTGGGAAATGTTTTCATGTCAAACCGATACTACATCGCACAGATGAGCTCATCTCGAGAGCGCCGACGTCTAGACTCGTCCAAAACCTCCAGGGGTTCCTACGACTATCAGCGTCTTCCAACATCCTCCCAAAACCGCAGCCAACGGAGACGCAGACAACTATTTCTCCTTGAAAGCAGCCGAAACACTGAAACGTGAGACTGCAAACAACGGCTCTAGATCAAAGTCTGCTGGGAGGGAAGCGCCGCGAAGAGATCAAAGAACCTCTCACTCTACAGAAGACCGTGTGTAGACCGGGGCTAGTTGTCACACGGCTTTGTATCTCCTCTAAATGTTTGTTTTGTAAAGCAGTGTTTTTTATGTTTTATTTCACGAGTGTGTACATATGCATTCCTCCTAACAAAAATGAACGTACAAAAATATTCTAAACAACTGAACTCTAATAAGCGGTGGTGATCAGCTGACCGCTCGGCCCCTCTCTTCACCCGAGTGTCCAGGACATAGGGCCAGACGTCAGATCAAACCACCACAAAGTCAACCATCAACCTCCGTCCTGGCGTGTCCTGGTTCCACGGGTGTTAACGGACAGCCTCGCGCTCAAACATGGTGTTCATTATGGACCGGCACAGAAGTTCAGTCGGGTTCAGATCAGGGGTGTGTTCTAACATTATGACTGTATGCCTTTCTGTCTCCCTGCTTCACCCGGAGCGCAGCAGCTTCATCTACTGGTGACAGAAGAAACTACCTACAGGCAACTCTTCATTACAGTCCTGAACAATAACAATTATTCATATGCAGCAAAAACATGACAAGGGAGTCAAATCAAGCCACACACAACATGTTTGTTTTTTTGACTAAACTTGCGCGTCCAAAGCGATCCCGAAGACCTTAACTAGTCGCTTCAGGTGTGTTTGACTGGAGCCGGAGCCCTTGATGTACGGTTTGTTAGGATACGACAACATCTGGCCAAGATACAACTATTTGAAAATCTGGAAACGGGAGAAAAATAATTGTCACAGTTCAAGTTTTCACTCCTGAGATCCTGTGTTTAATCCAGGAATCTAAGTCTACTACCTATTGGCTTGATCCTTTACCAAACGTCTGTTGATCATCTTTATTTCCATTATTTATTACAATCATTAACTTACTCGTTTGGGGTTCTGTACGTTCCTCTAAAATCTGCTGCCTTAAAGGGTTTCGATTTGGAATTAGCCTGGTTTATGTTCATCTCAGTCTCTGGTTGCACTTAGTCCGTTCAAATTAAACCTAGAAGATGAAGATCTTCCACTGCAGGTGTTCCTCAGGGTTCTGTCTTGGGCCCGTTTTTACTTTCATTCCCACTTATATCTATATGAAATATGGTATTCAGTTCTCTCCGCGTCTTCTAAAGCCTTTGACCAGATGTTTAGCAGAAATCAAAGCTAAACTCAACGGCAAAAAAACCACACAAGCTCCACTTTAACAAAACCTGATTGTATTTCCGCGGATATGATGCATGTTTTTAAGTTGTGCATGCTAAATGAAGTTTTGAAATGTTTATGGTAAATATCTTAATGGAACATAATCTTTACTTAAAAGCCAACGACTTTTGGAATAAAAGAAAAATGTATTGCTGGCCATTGCTACTAATAAACCTGCGCTGCTGATGACTGCTTCTGTGCTGCAGGGACACCCACTGGAAACACCGAAACACACACCATGTGAGAACACAGAAGAAACGAATTCTCACAGAAAGTGGTAGAAATGAGCAAGCCACAGGAGCTTCACTCAAACTAACACATCTGAAAACTGCTGAGTTGAATCTTGTGGTTGCGAGATAAGGAAGTTTGAGTCGGACTGAGCTCGATGACGCAACGCACATGTTCACTTCAACACTTATGACACGGACAGAAAGCAGACAAGCCTCTGCTGGTTTCAGCTCAGTCCTAGTGCAATCTACACCTGATTAATGAGTCCTCACTGCTTTAACAGCAGAGCCCACTAAGGTAAGAACCAACGTTCATTTTGCATTTTTTAAGTTAACCTAAGTTAACCAAATCTTGACTTGGTGGGTTTGGGGTTATGGGTTTTATTAAACAGCAGTAACTTCGTTTATTCTCTTTAATTGCTCACATCATGTGTCCCGTCGAAGAGATCTGCGCAATCCAGGGTAATTATAGCCAGCTAAAATCAGAACCGCAATGATTTGAAAGGAAAATAATATTTTAAAAACATACCTCTGCTCTCTAACAAGTCAAAATCCTAGACCTAGATTTGCATTTTTCTGAACCGCCTCTAATCACACGCAATAAAGTCAGTAAATCAGTGCAGCACATGAATGAAGTACTATTAGCAAAGTACATTTAGATTGCAGTTTCATGCTTTCCATTAATGTTGCAATCAAGCCGAAAGGCATGCGTGAACCCTCCCACTGATAGGTTAAAGCCCAGAAACGCTCCCTCTGTGAGTTTTTACACTCCATCAGCAACAAACACACATGCCAGAGCTCTCAGATCTCCAGGTCAATGCATGCAAGTCGACCACAGCCTCGTAAACAGGTAAGACGCACTCCTCAATCTCAACCACATCTGATCCGTCAGACTCGCTAAAAGACGAAACTAAATACAAAATCAGTCATTTCAGAGGATTGAAAGCGAGTCGAAACGCTCGTTTTCTAGATGAGCGACGCTGTAGGCGTGTACGCGTGCAAGGAATGCATTATGGATGTGTGTAAACAGGTCGTGGACGGGAGGACATCTGTGGGTGAAATAATCCCACGCCTTCAGGTGAGAGAGCTAACATTCCTAGGAACAGCATCACGTCGACGACTTTAAACTTCACCTGCATTAGCTAAAGGGGTTCAGTCACTGAGAAGGAATTCTGGTGGATGCATATTTTCAAAAGAAACCCTCTATTCTGGTGAAAAAAAGTCAAAATAACGCATCGGAATATTTGCAGACGCATTCGTGGCTGGGGCTCAAATGCTGAAACTTATTCAACTTTAACATTTAAAGGGACAGTACACCTGAAAACTAAAACTGTGTAATTTATAGTTGTTCCAAACTAGTTTCCTAATTGTGCCGAACACAAAAGCAGTGAACCGAACAGCAGACTGTACTTAATACCTAAAATGCATTTATTTTACTAAGTATAATTCAAATCCATATTTAACGGATATCACTTAAGACATACAACTAGCATATTTGTAAAATAATTAGTCAATTAATTTAGTTTTTTGCAGGATAGACATTCACTTTTTATAAGACCAACTGGAATTATAATAAAACTTGTACATTGCACCGCTTAATATCATGCCTAAAATGTGTTTTAATGCAGCTATTGATAGGATTATATGATCTCCGTACAATATCTGTCTTTAAATGCAAGATTTTTAGGTGTAACTAATGTATATTTTTCCACATCAGCACAATTGCATATACTGAAATATATCATTAGTTGGACTAATTCCACAAAATTAAAAGTAGAAAATTAGATGTTAAGATTTCAGCAGACTTTAATTATAGTACAGTGACATTTTTAATATATTTTTAATAACATAATTAGCACAAAATAAATGTATTCAGATATATCTTTAAACCAGGATAGCCACTGACTTTCATAATATTCATTACTATGGAAGTCAATGCATACCAGAAGCTGGTACTTTTGATGATTGACTATCCTCATGTTTATTATTTTTACATTTCTACACCGTTTTGATCTGAGGGCGGTTGCACTAACTGCTTAGACTAGTCTTGCAAGTTTTTCTTAAAGACCGGTCATAACTTTAAGTCAGTAACATAGACTGGTCTGATGTGTAATGTCAACCCTCGGTCAACTGCTAGCTGGTCAAAATCCGAGTTAAGGGACAGTTCCCCCAAAAATAAAAGTTCTGTCATCATTTACTCGCACTCATATCGTTTCAAACCTGTACGTTTCTTTCTTTTGTTGAACATTTATTTTAACCAAAATGGGGAAAAAGGGACCAACAACTAATGGTTACGTGCTTCAAAATATCTTGCATTGAGCGGAAGAAAAAAAAAATAAAGAGCTTGTTTTTATTTCTGGGTGAACGGTCCCTTTATCTCTGTGGTTGTGTTTAAGTAACCGCACAATGTTTGTGCTCTGAGAGGTTTTTTCTAGCAGCAGTGTAGTTCTCAATGCGTTGTCAGCGATTGGGGCTACGTTCGTGGCAAGAAAACGAAAAAATATAAGCATTACATTAATATAACTATAAAATATAAACTATTAAAAAAAGTAACACTACAGGATAAGAACCAGTTCTCAGTAGAAACCTAGTTGCTTATTAGCATGTCTGTGATCATCATATTGGCTGTTCATTAGTTCTTACACTGAAAAATGATTTTCTTTCTTAGCATTTCGTTTTCTTGTATAAATATCTACAAATTCTGGAATTAAGATGCAAGTAAAATTAGATATAAAAGATATTAAGTCTTGTTTTCTGAGAAAAAAAAAATCTAAATAGACTTATTTTAACTCAAGAAGATAATTAAAGAGTTAAGCTGTTTGTCAATAATTTATTTAATTGAAAACAAAGCATTTCATAATTCTTGTGAAAAGAGGAAGCGACACACAACTTCCTTCATTTTATCACCAGAGAACATACAGATGTATTTCTCAAGCATAACTTTCTATGCATCGTTTGTTTTTAAGCAGACCGCACTTCAGCTTTTGATTGAATCATTTTAGCAGCCCTTTATTCTAAATTGAATTTATATGAACATGTTCGCTTGAAAGAATAAAGGATGATGTATGCCAAGATGTTAAGAATGCATATTACATAGCGACTGATATTTCTTTAAAAAAAAGAAAAGAAAAAGTTCTTGTTTCTTTATGAGAAGTGGTTTTAAATTGGAGATAAAGACATACATCACAGGAGTTCAATCTGTGTCTATCACATGTTCAAATCTTAATATTATTCATTTTACAAGGTTAATATACGTATGAAAAATTTTAGATAAGTGCATTATAGTGCACCTAAACTCATTTGATTTTAGTTTACTTAGATTTAGTGGACTATAACTTTACAATATTTAGGCCAATATTCAATACAATATTACAATATACAATATACAATATTCGGCCAAGTTGCCTTTAAAGTTGTTCTTAATGTATATTACTAATCAGAAATTAAGTTTTTGTAATTTTAGGGTAGGAAATTTACTAAATATATTCACGAAACGATCTTGAATGATTTTTGGCATAAAAGAAAAAAAACGTTAAATCTCTTTTTTTATGCACAGTATCACACATACTTCATCCCCCCAATACTTATTAGAATTTTCAAAATGAAGTCTTAAACTAAATGAGAGTCTGATCTAATTTACAGTTTATTTTCACATTCTCCATTAAAAGGGGCCCTTTTCATAAAAGAAGTCTACCAAATAAGCTAGGGTTATTACAGCTATATTTTCAAGTAGATTTGATTCGAACTAACTGAAACAAGCGTGGCTTTTTGGTTTTATGAAACCGGCCTTTGGTCTTTCAATGGAAAGTGTGAAAATAAACCGATTTTCGATTTTTCGCTCGTTGTGACTCTCGACTCGCAAATGATATCAAAAGCGAGCTTTCTCTGTGAACACCGGTGTGAATTCTTCCCTCTATTTCCACAGAGAAATCATGTCTACCCTGGCGCCCATCACCTCGAATCAAACCAACTCCACCGCGTTCCCGAACGAGGGCCTGCGCGTGCTGCAGATGGTGCTGACCGTGGCCATCTTCGTCGTGGGCGTCTCTCTGAACGCTCTGGTGGTCTGGGCGTTGGGGGTTCGTGTCTGGTGCCGTAACAAAGCACTGTCGAGCGAAACGCAGAGCGCGGACAGCTTCCGGATCTACGTAGTGAACCTGGCGATCGCCGACTTGGTGCTGTTATTACGGACTCCGCTGATGCTGGCCTACTTGGCGAACAACTTCTCTTGGACCCTAGGGGAGCCCGTGTGCAAGCTGGTGATTTTTTTGCGATGCCTGGGATTGTACGCCAGTGCGTTTTTGCTGTGCGCCGTGGCGGTGGAGCGCTGCTTGTGTCTCCTCAGACCGGTCTGGGCTCGATTGAGACGCCCTCGCTGGATCGTGCCCGTGGCCTGCGCAGCGATATGGGTGTTGGCGGCGCTTTTCGGCGCTCCTTACATAACAACAGCTAAAGTCATTCTCTGGAATAACCATGACGCTTGCATCGAAAGCGATTTGGGAGTAGGACAAGCTTTAAATGTGTTGGAGACCGTGACAGGATTCTTGCTGCCTTTGGTGATCTTCATGTCGTGCAACATCGCAGTGATTTTTTGCGCAAAGAAAGCTGAGAGCACGGTGTCTTCCCCAACCTCGTCTTCCGGGCCGGGATACACTTCAAACCGCTTAAACCGTCTCTATCGCGTACTCTTCCTCACCATGCTCCTCTTCCTCACTTGCTGGGTGCCGTACTTCACCTGCCGCTTTCTGAGGGCGTTTTCTCACAATCGGCCCGAGTGGAAGGAGGTCAGGGAGCAGGCGATCGGCGCGGCGTACGTGGCGCTGTTTCTGGTTTACATAAAAAGCGCTCTCAACCCCGTCTTGTACGTGTTCGCGGCTCGAGGACTCGGGCGCAAGGTCCGGGCCTCGCTCGTCTCCACCATCGAGCGCGTCTTCAACGAGGAGCTGTCGGAGTCTTTGCGAAGAAAGTCTTTGCGAAGGAGGGACTCTGAGTTTTAGGATCGGAGGTTCCGGATCTGCTTGTGTGACAAACGATGGACGCTGACTACAAGCAGAAAACACTTCTGACTGAGGCCAAGTTTATATTTAGTCATTTAGCAGATGCTTTCATCCAAGCGAGACAAACCAACAACCAGAATTTCGCAGAAGCCATTCTGTAACTGATATGATTGTTTCAATCTCAGATTTAATTGCGATGCATTGCATTTTAGGAACTTAACAGCAAATGCATTCAATGTCGTTCCATCCTGTGACTAAAGCTGGTCATTTCAGGCTTGATATAAAGCATTAAGAATGTTCTCATATATATTCAGTAGAAATGTGCCCTATACTCTCAGAGATAAAGGCACTTTTGTACCCTTTAGATACTAATATGTACATCGCTTGAATAAATTGTGGTACAAATGTGTGCCTGCTGTCCTGTCTGTTATTTTTATCTGAGAGTGTACATAGAACTTTTTCACCAAGATTATTAACAAACATTAAAAACAAAAGCCTTACTGTAACCGATGTTATTGTTTTAATCTTGGATTTATTTGTGACGCACTGCATTTGCAATTAAGGCTTTCTTCATGTTACTAAAGGCCGCTCATTTTAAAGAATGTACTTTCGTATTATGCAAAAGAAACGTGTTGTACTAATGATGACGCTGTGGCGGTGCACTTTTGTTGTGTTCGTACATGTTTGGTTTGACTGAAAAAAAAAAAAAAAAAAAAAACTATGGTGTGATTATTCTGTTAATGTGGTTTGCTCGAGCCTTGCTTCGAACCCTTGTGCACACCAATCATGTGACCGGTTCGGTCAAAAAGAGTCACAATGAGGACATTTTTCAAAAAAAAAATTGCTACACCTGTTTGATTCAAAGTCATTTCTGAGAAAAATCACATCTATTTAACTAATTTAAATGATCCTGGTCACACTTTAGATTAGGGTCCACAACTTTTGAATGAGGTCTTCTGAATAAGACATTAATGTGCTTTTAAAAGTAATAATAAAGAGCCAATATTCCTGTAATAGTCATGTCATTAACCAACTAGTTAATAGTGAGATTGTTCACTATAGTGTTACCAATATTCTTATTAACTCAAAGTATTTAAAGTCAGAAGGTTAAAATAAAATATGCATTCTAAGGTTAGACTCAAAATTCTGATGTTAAAGTAATTTATCTTTTTAAACTAACTAGTTAAAGTCAACATTAGTTTTAAGTACTAATTTAGCCCCAATATGGCCTTTTTAGTGCCGCTTCTGAAAAAGCCCCACCCCAGTGACAGCTGAGATTGTACACAAAGTTTTCATCCGGATTATTCACAAAACAACAGGAAACAAGAGCCAATCTGTAACTGATATTATCGGTTTAATCTTTGATTTAATTGCGTTGCATCGCAGCGCACGCGTTTTAAGAGCGACCCGAAGGCTTTCTTGCTGTGACTAAAGGCTGGTCATTTCAGGCTTAATTAAGCATTAATTATTATCTTATACAATGCTGTAGAAATGTGCCCCTTATAGACAGCTTCACAGCAAAACATTTAAACGAAAAAATCCAGAAACCAAGCCAAACATGACACATCTTAAGATTAAGATGAAGTTGTTGATCAGTTTACCAGAGTTTCCCATGAAAACTGAATTCAGCGCTAGATACGGCAGCATTAACGCTTGATAATGTTTTTTTCCGGTTCTCAACGCAAACCTTTCATTTTCAAATAAACAAGCAACCGTTTTGTTTATCAGCCGCCGTCTGCGTGTCGACTTTAGCGTCTTTGTCTGAGACGGTCGGTCCAGGGCTGTGTCTCTGCGTCCACCTGTTTATGAGCGAGCTCCAGAAAGACCCTCACGTCCTCGAGGACAGGAGACGCCTGAAGAGCTCGGACCAGCGCCGGAGGATCAGGAACCAGCTTCATGAGGTGCTCCTGAAGAACAAACACAACAAACTCACTAGTCTCAGAATACAACACACCCTTATTTTTTAATTAAACAAAAATACTAGATTATGCAAATAATTTTGCTTCTCAATCTGATTACAGCAAAAAAAAGTGCTGTATGTTTTTTTTTGGTTTTGATATTTTTTAGCATTTTAGATAACCCACATAAAAGAACACTAAGTGTTTTTTAATCATACTATAGTAAAGCACTTTAATCTTGTTATGGCAATTCTATAGTAATATAAACTTTACCCAATACTGTACACCTATATTATTACAGTTTACTGTAGTAAAAACTACAAGTATACTCTGATATTTATTACAGTTTATTCAGTTCACTACAGTGTAAATACTATAATATATACAGTATAATAAACTTTAATAAGGTTCAATAGCACTACGGTATTTGATATAAATTATTGTCTCGTCAAGTTGTTTTGTCTTTTGAGAAATTTGTCAAAATTAAGCGAGTTGATTAAAATCAGAACAATAGCAGAAAAATTTGTTACACTTTATTTTAAGGTGTCCTTGTTTCAGTGTAATTTTACATTTAAGTACTGAGTCATTTTTATTAATTACATGTTGGTTAGGTTTAGGCTTAGGCTTAAGCTTAGCATTACTTGCATGTAATTATGCATAATTTATTGTTATTATATTATTATATAAGTACATGTAACATGGACATCTTATAATATAGTGTTGCAGGTGTTTCAGTTTTTACTCCTTAATTACAGATATTTGGTCTTAACATAAAAATCCCTTGATTTTCTTCAAATTCCCAGAAAACAAAAATTGATCATATCTTCACTTTGCAAGTACCTTGATTTAAGGAGGTTTATTTTGTTGCTTTTTGACAGTGCATTCACTGCCATGACTTTATGAATTTAAGTCTTTCCGCTATGATTTAAGCCCTTTTAAGCTCTTAATTTGAGCAGAAACCCTGGTAACCAAATCACCTGCTTGACCTGATATAATCCCAGTCACTTTGCACCCCGGTCACACATCGGCGGTGATTAACAAAAGCATATTGTGAATCACTTGCACAACATTTGCAAGTATTCTGCTCAGTGATGAAATGCCTTTTCCTGAAAACATTGCATCAAGTACGTCTGTATAACTCTGTTAATGTTCCATATAAGGTGAGGTTTCTCAAGTGTTTTAGCTCTTCACATGCACATGGGTGTATTTCTGTTTCTGTGAAGGTGTTAAAACCTCACTCCATAAGTTCAGGACAAACAACATGCAGACTCCACGGTGAAACAGGACACACTCGGCTGATTTATTAACCACAAACTAAGCATTAAGGCTTTTAAGGCCGACTAGTCAGAACCATTTTATTAACAGAGATACTATAAATAAAAACCCTACTTGTGGTCATAGTGAAACCCAAAAGTGAATCCCAAGTGATAAAGACATTGCTCAGATTGCAAGCAAAACAACTACTAAAATATTACTGTTTTTAGAAAAGTCTCTCTGCATTGTGACATTTTCATGGCAACTGATAATGCAAACCATCACCGTAATAGTGAAACTAGCCTTTTTTTTGCAATTTCCAGGGTTTCTCATTAGTCTCCTATTTCTGCAATATAACGTTTTGCTATAGTTTTAAATCGAAATCATCCAAAAAAAGCAGGAATCCCATGCATTTCCGCCACGCCATTAAAAACTGGAAAAGTAATAGACTAATAGATCACAAATTAACAAGTACAAAATCTGCAGAACTGTGCAATTCTCTGAAGAAATACATCATGATGCAGTAACTCGGTTATGAGAAAAAGATTTCAAGTCAGAAATACAAGAAATAACTGTAGAACTGCATCACGAATCAGCAAACCGAGCAACTTTACCCATTTTTTATTCCATGGTGTTAACAAAAAAGTCAGAACCGAAAGATATAAACTGGTATCTGCATGAAAGAGTCAGAATTTTGAGATACTGGGAGAAAAAAAAAAGTTAGAATTATGACAAATTAAAAATTAAATATTTTTAAATTAAATGCATTACAGCAAACGTTCTCTTTTAGTAAAAACCAGTTTGTATCTGTATCAATCTGTTTGATTTGAGCGTCAGTCCCGTGACGTACCTGCAGCGTGGGCTCGCCGGCCGAGCGAGAAGGTAAAGCAGGAAGACACAGAACCGTCTCTTCTGAGCGCTGGAGAAACTGAAACACATCAGAGACAAGCGCCAGGATTAAACCCCAGCTAGAAACCTCAGCTCAAACGGGTCAGACGTGTATGAACCTTCTGAGCCTCTTCCTCTTCATCCTCTAGCTTGCGTCTCATTATCCTGCATTTCTCCTCCAAGCCGTCCACCTGCACCTCCATCTCCTCCAGGGTGCTGACCACCGAGCGCACGTTCTCCTGAAAAGAAACAGAACAGCAGTAGCTTATAATAGCAGTACTACTGCGTTTACATCAATTACACATTTCATGTAAAGCAACTGCATTAAATCCATCAGTCGTGAGTAGGTTTTCTGTTTCGTGGTTTTATTAACAGTTTAAAAGAATTTTGTCTTGTTTACTCCCAAGTTGTTTCAAACCTGAATTAGTTTCTTCTAAGTTTTTCGTAACCGAGCAGTTGCTTATTATTTTTCATATTTTTCCCTGTAGTCAGTGCGGACCAGCAAAAACATCTTTTGTGTTTAGCAAAATAAATAAATGAATGCAGGTTTGGGACAACATGTGAATGAGTAAACAATGACAAAATTACATTTTTTCTGATTGAACCATTCCTTTAACCAGAAAAGCAAAAAGACGTCCTGAGACTTGCTTTTTAATTTGCTTCCGTTGTGCTAATTTGTAAGTCGCTTAGCATAAAAACGCCTGCTTAATGACTAAATTGAGTTCCGTTCTGTCGCTTTAAGAGCGGCACGCGTCCGTTTACCTTCACTTTAGACATAACTGTGCTTGTATGCGTCTTCTTGACACCATTAAAGTGAATCAGCAGTCTTGTAGTCAGACTCGTAGTGCGTGCACTCCACAGAATAGAGCATGAATTAAATAATGTTTTTAATTCACTTTTGTGATTGTGAGTGTAGCTTAGATTTAACATGACGTGAATGTATTATAAATGCTTTCATTATTATATCGAACAATTACCAACAAATTATTTTATCTGTAAAATAACATACAAATACATTTTTACTAAGCCCACTTGAAAATGCACATTTCATTCTCCGCCAGCAGGAGGCGCTTCTGGAACGGCAGAAATATAACTCTTTTTGTTTAATGAAAGCAAGTTTAATCCCTGCTTAGACTGTTGCCCCCGAGACCCGGCCCCGGATAAGCAGAAGAAGAAGAAGTTCAATCACAAGTTTAAAGATCTTATCACTTCGCGTCATCACCTCCAAAGCCTCAAGCGTCTTCCTGCCTTGCTCAGACTTCTTACTCTCTGCTTTGAACTGATGGGACACGTGCATAATATCTCCATGTTTCCTCGGGGGGACAGAAAGCCGTGCACAATCAGCCAGGAACCTACAGAAACACGTGAAAGAGTTAGATTCCTGAAAAAAAAAAAACACACGAGGAGACGTTTGGTTAATGTTTCTCACTGGTCTTTGAGGAGGTTGAGATGCTTCTGTGACTCTTCTTTTTCTTTGCTCTTCAATGCCAGTACAGACCTGAGTCAAGAGCATTAAAAAAAACATCACTCAAGATCCTGACGATAAACCTGCTGGCACACGTGATAATTATTACTCAACGCTTTACTCACAGAACGGACAAACCGAGCGCGCTCTCCAGAAACAGCAGGGACGATTTGGTCAGCGGCTTCCAGTTTCTTTTATTCTTACCATTTCCAGGATTCACTGAAAAAAGATTGCTCATTACATTCAGACAATACAGACTTTTAAAGAAATAGTTCAGCTAAAAATGCCCACTCTCAGACCTTACTCACATGTTAAGAGTGCATTTTTAGAGATCTTCATAACTGATTTTCATTCAAATTAATCAGTTGTTTAATCATTTAAAATGAATACAAACACAAAGTAATGGAAACACCATTACTATTATTAATAATTGTTTTTTTGTGTATAGATTGCTTTAGTTTGATATTTATTTATTTATGATTTAACGCCATGCCAGCATCATTGGCTATATTTATGGCAAGATAAATCATCTCAGAATCTCAAAATAAATACATGGCTATTTTTAAAATATATAGTTTAAATATAAGCATAAATATACATACACCATATATATATATATATATATATATAAAGGACAGTTATATAGTCTGCTTTAGTTTGATATTTTAGATTGAAATAAGTATTTAATGTTTTATTTTAATTTCAAGTCACAATTTTTATTTTATTTAACTATAATAACCCTACGTAACCCTACAGAAAAATAATTTGATAAATACATGTAATTGCAGTTTACTTCATGCATAATTCAGGAACATTTAAATAGATTAATGTTTGCTATTATTAATGTTGTAGTGTATATAAAACATTTCTACATATTTCCGACATTATTTTCGCCTTTGCATTTTAAATTAAAACAGTTCGTGTGTGAACAGTGCATTTAGTCATTTTCAGTCGATATATTCAAATTTTCCGAAGCCCTTTTGATTGGGTTTTTCTTGATAGTACTCATTTAGTAACTAATTAAATGTATGGACCGTTTCTCATACTGCTGCATGACAAAAAGCAGAATTAAACATCTTTACCCTTTTCGTTTCACAAGCGAAAGAAAGTCGCACGAGTTAGGAACGTGTGCGTTTAGAAAATAATGATAAAATTTACATTTTCAGAGTAGAGAGGAAACAGAGGCCTGCCCGTTGTTTCGTTTGGCAAACTTTGAGAAAGAAGAAGCTCGACCTCACCTTACGCAACGAGTCTATTAATGCATTCAAGTACAGACATCTCCCATCATTTCTCAACTTACCGCTGTGTTTCTCAGCTTGCTCCGGATGCAGGCCTTCTCTGGGTTTAGACGTCTGGAAGAAAGCATACAGCATGTTTATACGGCTGCTTTCATTATTTTAATCGAATTTGCTGAACGAAATCGAATACTTCTTTCTTGACCACTTGGTCATGCATTTTGGAGCATGTTTGCTCTTGAGTGAAGAATTCTTGTTTCATCTCTTAATCAGCAGAAAAAAAAAACAAATAAAGACCCGATTCACATCTTCATCGGGGACAGATTATTTAAATCGTTTGTTTGATTCTTAGCCAACTTTAACATGTACGAAATGTAAAATATAATATAAATTATTTTAAAGATGTTTAGATATTTGCATTGGAAAACAAGGCAAAATAAAGAGGAAGATATTTATTTTTTGCAAGATTTAATGCAATAACTTTATGCCCTGACCTTTAAGGCCTTAATTTCTCGATACGTTTGTCTTGATATTTTTAAACTCAAATCATATTAGACTTTTTTTGGTAAAATACCGTAATTTTTCACAATTTTGGAGTTTCTTACTTTGTTAATCGTTTTATAAATCGTCAACAGAAGGCTTCAAAGGATGAATAAATGAAACATGAGTAATAAAACATTCGAGTCTCACTTTATGGGCCCCGTGTGTGTTCCTATCAGCGGCTCCTCTGGGGCCCCGAGTGGAGGCCCTTCCGGACCCTCGAGCCGGTTTCATCATGAAGAGCTGCTCAGAAAAACAGAAGCGGTCTAAAAACCTCAAGCTAGCACTTCAAGTATATCTCCATAAAAGTGCAGAATAACCACTAATGTAAAAAAAAAACACCAGTGACAACCACAAGTACGACAGTATCGCAATGTAATGTGGTTTTAGATATGAGGATGCTATTATTTTAGATATTTATCACTGTGGTATACTATCATACAGCCCTACGATACTCTTTAAAGCACCATGGTACTAACAGATTTTACTAAACATGAACTAAAAGCGTCGAAGTTACACAGCTGTGTTCATTTTAACGGAAACCTTGTTTTTATCGCGTCGCAGGACAGAAACAGCGGCCGCTTTCCCGCCGAATAATTACCTAGAAACTGACGAGAAGAATAAAGAAAACTGTGACGATAACTACAGCGAGCTTAAAGCGAACTAAAGGCGCTAATTAACCGTTTAATCACGACGCGTCTAAACTGACAGGGTCTTCCTCGTCACTCACCGGATTGGCGCCACACGCTTCAAAGCCAAAACACTGAACTGCGCATGCGCAGAGAGAGAGAGAGAGAGAGAGAGAGAGAGAGAGAGAGAGAGAGAGAGAGAGAGACAGACAGAGAGAGCGACTGACTTCCTCTTCCGGCGAGCAGCGGCTCCGTTTTAAATCAATCAAGAAATACTTTAAATAAAATGAACTATATATCTATATCTATATATCTATATATAAATAAAATATATTTAAAAAAATAATATATATATAATATAAAAATATATATTTAAAAAAAAAAATATATATATATATATATATATATATAAAATATATTTAAAAACAATTTTATATATATATATGTATAAAAATAAAATATATTTTAAAAAATTATATATATAGATATATATACATATATAAAAACAAACAAACTCACAACTGCAAAGAAAAAAATTCAGAATAGTGTAATAAATTCAGAACTCCGTGAAACGGTCAGAAAGATAAAAATTTGCGATTTCTTCTTCCTTTCAGTATTTTATTCCACGGTGGAATCAAAAGGAGGACGTAAACTTAGAGGTCAAAACTGCGAGATGCAAAATAGCATTTGTGAGGGTTTTTTTTTCCCTAAAATGACTTCTTTTTAAAAAAAAAAAAAAAAAAAACAATCGCAAGACAGATTCAAAGTTCTGAAAATAGTGATAGAAACTATAAATAAAATTATATACACTATGCTTCTTGTACAAAATTTAAAAAAAAACTAACAAATGAATGTAAAAAAAGTGAGTGTAAGAAATAAGCCCCCATTTGTGAAAAAAAAAAAAAAAATGCAATTTGCTTTTTTTATTCTGTGTAAAATATGTTCTACTGTATATACAAACATCAACAAACTGCAAAGAAATCAGGTTTATTTAGTATTGGTCTCACAACATATACACAGAACACACACTCCTGCACATCTGATCAAAGAAATCGGCCGATCCCTCCGATTTATCGTAACCTCTCCAGGATGATCAAATCTGCCGAGCGCTGCAGAAGACGCCTGATAAGTGAACGGCAGGCCCCTCGGAGCAGCAGATATTAATCAGGAGTCTATTAGAGCGCTCTGCACCACATCCTGGCCGCGAGAAGCGCTGATGCTGTCATTTTTCAGACACGCTACACCCGCCCGGGGTTGAAGAACTTCCCGGTGAAGCGCCCGTGGTTGTGGATGTCGAAGGGGCTCAGGACTTTGCGGATGCCCAGCATGTTGGAGCGGGCCACTCTCTGGAAGGTCCAGGGGTTCTGGTTGTCTGCGGCCCATTTGGCCTGATCCTCGTACATCTCGGCCAGACTCTCTCTGCTCACCACCTGCACAGAAACACACAACACGGACATGACCTCCGACCTGTGCTCACACACACCTCGCAGTTAAAACCCTCTTTGAGTCTCAAACTTTGGAGCTAAACAGCTAAATGTTCTTAAAGGGACAGCTCACCTAAAATTGAAAACCCCATCATTAATTATTCACCCTCGTGTCATTCATTACTGGAACACAAATTAAGATAATTACGTCTGAGAATACATAAATACGCCAACATGAGGATGCTTTTTGTGCGTAACGAAAACCAAAATAATAATTTTATTCAAAAATGCATCTCCTTCACGTCATTTTGAAGAGTGTCATAAACGCATTTACGTTTACGCTCGGATCTGAAAAGGCATTTCTTAATCTAAACTTGTGTTAAAATGCCCTGTTGTGAGACATTTATAATGTTACAAAATATTTCCATTTCAGCCGTTTTTCTAAACCTTCTCATTAAAGAAAAAAAAATTATACTAATAATAATAATCCTAATAGCAGCAATGTTGCCGTCTTGAATCATTAATACAGATTCATTCACTGAAAGCAGTCAAAGTTGAGTCACTAAATCAATCGTTGTGAAACTACATCCTCCATTATAAAAAAAAAAAAAAAAATAAAAAAAAATTCATTTCTCCTGAATGCAGCTCTATTTCGCACACAAACAGCTCTTAATTCCATCTTTTGATGCAGTCGTCTCATTTTTGTTTATTATATTCAGCAGC
Source organism: Puntigrus tetrazona (assembly GCF_018831695.1). Taxonomy (NCBI): domain Eukaryota; kingdom Metazoa; phylum Chordata; class Actinopteri; order Cypriniformes; family Cyprinidae; genus Puntigrus; species Puntigrus tetrazona. The sequence continues at coordinate 2,269,438 of NC_056699.1, forward strand.
TACATATTTTACACAATGATATGTTGATAAATACGTTTGACTTCATTTTTAGCTTTTAAACCGCATTGGAGCCCAGTCTGGGAATAGATACGAATCAGAATCAACAGAATTCGAAAACGAACAACTCTACACCAGAGCGTACACTCACACACACACACACACACTCACACGCGCACACGCACACACACTGCACACACTCGCACACTCGCACTCGCACACACGCACTGCACACACGCACACACACACACACACTTTCACACACACACACACACACACACACACACACACACACACACGCACACACACACACTCGCACTCGCACACACACTCGCACACACACTCGCACACACACTCGCACTCGCACACACACTCGCACACACACTCACACTCTCACACACACTCGCACTCGCACACACACTCGCACACACACTCGCACTCGCACACACACACTCACAAGGATGTTGCCACATCGTTTTGGAGCAAAGCAGATGACGAAAGTTCATAAAGAGGAAGTGCTCTCAGAACAAACCTTGGCTGGGAAAGGAAGCTTCTTGGCCACTTCTTTGAGCACGGTCTCCACCTCGGCCATCTCCACGCGACCTCCGACCTCCACCACCAGCTGGCCGTATTTGACCGGGGTCACGTAGTGGTCGATGACGCCCTTCCCGCCGCCCATGCGCTGGCCCAGGCCCTTCCTCGTGATGGGTTTGTGCGGGGCTTTGATGCGCCACACAGCAAACGTCCGGCTGGCGTCCATGCGGCGGTTGATGTTCAGCCTCATCATCTCCATGTGACCCCACTGAAGATAACCTCCACCCAGAGCCTGCAGAGACACGCAGACGCCTTCATCTATCCATGATTTTGTTTTTGGTGCGAGCGGGTGAAAACGGCGCTCTTAATCAATCATTTAACATTTCAAAACACTGACCACTATCCCGTACTGGCCGTCCCTGAAGGTAGTGCCGCTTTTGGCCGGTCCCTGGATGTCACGCAGCTTCTTCATCTCCTTCTTCGCTTGTTTCAGGTTCGGGACCTTATCCATGAACTTCAGCTTGGGCTTTTCTGGTAGAACCACATCTACACGAGAGAAAAACACAGCGGAAATCACACACTCCAGTCTAGACTAAACACACACACACACACAAAATGTTGTTATTACAATAAGACTTCTAAATCATAATATTGTTACCTAATGCATGTCATGCATACCACATAATCCTAGAATACTTACGCCTTACTCATGAAATATTCTAGCAGTGTAAATTTTCCAAGTCATTACCTTCTTATCCCCCAAAATGTTGCACATTATACAGCCAATAGATGCCAATATACAGCATTGTCAATTTGTATATTGTAATCTTTCTATTTTTATTCTTTTATTGTCTGTTTTGAAATTTTTTTAAATATATATTTATTTAAATCACATCCTAACATCAAATAAATATGTAATGAGATTAAGAAATATTAGTATTATACATTTTGCACTTGTAAAATAACTAGTACATTTTCTTCTATTATTATAATATATATAATTTAATTTTACTGTTAAATTTCAAAATGAATTATTTATTTTGTATTTTTGTATTTTTGAATTTTAAACAGTACAACAAAAAGTTTAACTACAATAATTATAACTATTAATACAACTAGATATTTTAAAAAAATACAAAAAATTAATTATTAATTAATTATATATAATTAATTATTATATTCTTGACTGCACATAAATCAGAAGAACCTTCTGCTTTGTTGAAAGGGTTTAAAAATACAGGACTAGCATGCATTAACTAACTAACTACCTCATCATCAAGTGTGTAACTGAATGAATGATCGTTACCACTGAAGTTTGGTGGGACTTCATAAGTCCTCAGTCCTGCTGACAGGAGCTTCAGGTTACTCTGAAGAACATCTACATTAAGAGAAAGAAGATCTGGTTATGATAAGAAGCATGTAAACTGATTGTGAATCAGATAGACGAGCGAGCTCAATCCTAGTATGTATATCATATACTTGCACATGATGCCTAAAATACTTTATTTATTATCGGTAAAGTACTAATAAAACATGTATGTCCTACCTGCTTGGCTTGATGACTGGAGAGAACCCAGAAACGCGCGCTTTAGTGCTGAGAACATGGCTGATGTTAGAATTTAATTAGACGTATAAAGTATTAACAGGTATGAATCTTCATGTTTGTCTCGGTTGTGATTTACAGCAGGCTCTCGCACAAGGTCGCCGCCATGTTTGATCAACATCCGGTCCGTCGGTGAAATTCAGCCGGAAACAGATGCGCGCATCGCGAGTTCCGCCATCGTTCGATTTTTCGAGCGTGTAAAAAAATATATAGAAAAATAACTTGGCAAATTACATGACAAATAAATATAGCTTAGTGCTTCTGCGGTGTTAAACTATTAAAAAATAACAAATGTAGTGTCAAATGTAAATAAACTATAAACTGTTCAATTAAGTGTTTACCAAAAGACATTCACAAATAAAAGCTAATTAGGCATATTTATAGTTTTAAGATATAGCAGCCCAAACCACGCCCTCACGTCGATCAGAAACACCTGATCACACACGTGTCCGTCAGGAACCAGGTCAGGTACAAACTTGTGTTCTTTGTCTTGATTATGCAGAATCTTAATTAAAATATCTTTCTGTGACGAATGGTTGCCTATAAACATATTTTAAACAGACACAAACCAGTCAAAAATGTAGAATAATAAATCCTTTTCATGTTTTTGAAGTCTCAGCATTGCAGTGGAAATTGTGAAATATGTGATTTACTGCTTGAGAAACATTCCTGATTATTATCAGTGCATTCTGAATCATCTTTGTGGAAACCATGACGTACTACCATTCAAAATTTTGGGGTAAGATTTAAAGAAATTAGGCCTACTGCACTTATCAAACGCATTACATTGATGACTACAAAGTTTTCTGTTCATCTGTGAATGAGAGAAATAAATGCATCACAATTTCCACAGCAGTAAATCAGTATATTATTCTGATTTCTGAAGACTGGAGAAATGATGCTGAAAATACACAGATATAAATGACACTTTAACACACATTCACAGAGAAAACAGCTGATTGAAATTACAATATTTTTTCATAATTTTTACTGTATTTTTGTCAGGTTAAAAACATGCAATTTCTTAATATACTAAAAAGGACTCTTAAGAACAAATGAGCGTACTCAACTTTTTGGACATCATGAAAATGAACTAAATGCACTTGAAATGTATTTAGTCAGCACATGTAGTGCACTCAGACATGCACTAGTACACTACAAGAGTCGACTAAATACATTTTAAATAGAGGTGCTATTTTAAAAGTGCATATTCAGGTCGTGCCGAAACAGCACAGTCGATCTTAAGCCGATATATGAAGCAGATATGAAAGTGCACCGTTGGAAAATCTTCATTTTATTAAATAAGTATTTTTTCATCCACATCTGCAGGATGCAGGAAAGCTCAGACTCGAGCCCGATTCAGTCCGACTTCCCGTACTCGTTTTCCGCCGACGGTCGCCTGCGCCACAGAGCGACCTCCGAACCCTACAGGTTCACGTTCAGACTGGACGACGTCCGCGGGACGGACCGGGAACACGGCGAGCTCTGCCGCTACATCACCCAGCACGTCTACCAGCTCCTCCAGAGGAGCTTCGGTCTGCTCCGGGTGCCGCTGGAGGACGAGGGGTTTGTGTTCGTGAGCCCGGGAGCGCTGGATCGTCCCGGGAGTCTCCTGCTTCTGATCCAGGACCGAGGGACGGTGCGGAGCGGCGTCTGGAGCTGGAAGCTGTCGGCTCACGAGGGACTGGAGCGAGGCAGTCAGATCCCGTACCTGTGCTGGGCGGCGCTGGAGTCCTGCGGCGTGATCGTCATGAACCCTAACGAGGGCGCGAGGACTCTGGAGCATCACGTGCGTTCGGTTTGGGAGCGCTTGGTTTCCCGGAGCGCCGCCGAGCACGTGCTTGTGGCCGCTCACGGATACGGAGGCCTGGGCTTCGTCGATCTTCTGTGTCACAATCCGGACGAGGTCCAGCGGCGGGTGAAGGCCGTGGCTTTCTTGGATTCGTCTCACAGTCTGTGGCATCAGCCGCTGGGGAAAGCCGGCCGGGACTGGCTGAAAGTGCACTCCAGGACGTGGATCCTGAGCAGCAAGCCTCTGAACCGCTCCGTCGGGTCGCTGAAGGCCGGGTCTCCGCAGATCTCCGCCGGCACCCGCTGCCACGACGCTGTGCCCGGCGTCTGCATGGAGTCTGTGCTTCGCTTCTTCAGCAGGAGCCTCAAACCCAGAGCCTCGGCGGCGCCGTCCGAGATCATCACCCGCAGCAAAAGCCGCAGAAACGACCAGAACCACAACCCCGTCTGACGGGTCCACACGCGCTCACATCTCGAATGAATAAATCACGCTGCATCAGAATGATGGTTTCTGTCTGATTGTCTGATAGTAGTAGTTTACCAAAATGTGAAATGATGACCCTCAGATCATCCCAGATCTGGAGGAGTGTGTCTCAGTAATGGAAGTGAATGGGTGCCGTCAGAATGAGAGTCTGATAAAAACACCAGAATAATCCGCAGCACTCCGGTCCATCAGGAGAAGACTGAACTCATCCAGCATTTAGATATTTTAAGCCTATAATCTATCATTTTAAACCCATTGTAATTCATAATTAAACATGTGGCTGGTTGATTTTGACGTGAGAGACGAGGAGTGGCCCGTTTTCACTGGAAGAAGAATTAGTGGAGTGCTGTGGATTATTCTGATGCTCTCATTCTGACGGCACCCATTCACTTCCATTACACATTTCTCCAGATCACACTCATCCTGATCTCGAATTGAACGCTTTTTCAGAACGATTACATTTCCGGCTGAACTATTCCTTTAAACGCACGTGCGGTTACTCCAGAGGTGTTATTAAACTCCTAGAAGTCCGTGTCAAATCAACAAGCTTTACTTTTTGTAAATACCATAAAAAAAAGTTCACAATACACAGAAGCAGCGCATCAGACTGTTGATCGTTTCCACGGGAAACTACTTCCTCGTCTCTCCATCAGAAGGTGTGCTGGCTCACTCTCTAGATGTCGTGGTACAGTAGATCATATTTAGGGATGTTTCTCGGGTCGATGGGGCTTTGGACGATCAGTTTTCCTCTCATGGCGCCTCGATAGATCACTTCGATCAGATCCATGAAGTCCTGCTTGGTTTTGAAGCTTCCCACAAACTTGGTATGATCCGGAGATCTGAATGGAAATAAAACGTCAGAATTTATGTTGCGAAATATGAAACCTTAAGATGCTGTCGTTAGATTTCTCCTTCTCTACGGAAACATCCTTCTCAGCAGAACCTAATTAGAGCTCTTTTAACGTCGCCCTTTAACCACATACATCCTGCGCTTGTACTTTTCTGCAAAAACATATCCTGTTTCCTTTGGATCAAAGCCAGGTGATTATTAGTTAAATCAAATGCATTGCATGAAATGCACACAAAACAATGGTAAACCCGCACATCAACGCAGAAAACGATGTGCAATAACCGTAAGAGCTATATTTAAGCACACTCACCCATAGTCCACCTTCATGTGCTGTCCGTTGAAGAAGAACACCGTTGAGGGAATGAAGCTGATGTCGAAGTATCTGGTGTAAACCGCGGCCGTGTCCACATCCACCAGATAAACACTGGCCATGTTACTCAGATCATGAGCCGTCTTTGACAGCTGTCAATCACACAGACGGAGACGCACTCTTTTACTTCAAAAGCATAGGATTTTTCCAGGCTTCTTTGATGAACAGAAGGTTCAGAAGAACAGCATTTCAATACACTTTACCACATACTCACACAGATCCTTTAAACACTAAAACTATTTAACATTTTTATTGATTTCGCTGTATTTTACATCAAATAAATGCAGGCTTGGTGAGCGGAAGAGAGTCCTTAAAAACGTCTTACTGTCCAAAAACTTAAACGGTAGTATGCACAAACACACACACACACACACACACACACACACACACACACACACACACACACACATATGCAGTGATAGAAGTTAATTTCGCCTTTTTTCATTCTTTTTACATTTTATGGGTATTTTAAACTTTGAAAACTTTTCTACATGTGTTGTCTTTGAATACTGATATTTGAAATGATATAGATGATAAAAGATACCCTGAATGTGAAGTTAAAGCCGCTGCTGGTGAACCGAGTCATTTAAAGAGATGATTCATTAAGGACCGAAACGACGTCACGTTGCTTGGAAACGCAAAAAAAAAATAAATTTCGAAATAGAGTAAAAACAGGAATGGTGTCTAGATCGTAAGTCAATCATTTTTGTCATTTATTATTAATATTAATATATTATTATTATTATAAAACGGTTCGCTGATTTTAAACGATTCGCAACAATAAACCCCGCCTACTTTGATATGATTGGCTAGCTCAGTTATTTTCCGCAGCGCTGATAGGCAGAGACAGAGCAGCCGAAAAGGTTACTTGTAAAGCTTTTTATCATCAAAAACTAATCGCGGGAGCTAAGATCACAGCAAGAAATAACATTTGGTCCTTTTCTAATTACCAATTAGTCAGTAAAGTGAGTATGAGGTGATAATAACTCACGATCTCGTCGAGCTGTAAACACACAGAGTCTTCATCTCTGCCGAAGCGCAGCACTAAAACCTTCTCCGCGACGCATTTGATGGCGTCATCGATGTCTTTTTTACACGACAGTTTGGGGAGGAAGAAACTCATGGCCCTTGTACTGAATTCGCTCTGAGATACAGACAGAGTTAAGGGAACGTGCGCGTGAACTCCGGCGGATGTTTACTAGCGTGAGGCGCAACGCTATAAACGAGCCGACTAGAAACGCCATCAATAGTTCCTACACTGTGCGCGCGATCCAGCTTCAGTGTGTTATCGCTGTTAGAGGTCATAGGTGTTTTAGTATTTCGAAACACGCAACACAGTTTCAAACGGTAAAAAAAATCAAACATCATTTAACATTTTAACAGAGGGCCCATTAGGCGAGGTCGATTTCCGCACGGTCAGCTTTTATTGTTGCACTCCGACGTCCACATGACAGCAGGCAGCGTGTCCTTCTGAGGCTCCGTGTTGACTTCTGAGTGAACACACACAACACTGATGATATGGTTTGTTGCTTTTATTCGTAACGACTGTTAATGTGATTAAAGCTGTAGTCGACTCTTTCATAAATACTTTTCTCTCGTTTGTCGTTTCAAACGCATCTCAAACCATATTTTTGGTGAATACTGGCCAAAGACTTGTTCGTATTTATTGTTTGCTGTTTCGTGCATTTTTTAAATATTTTAATATTTATTATGCATATATTAAAACACACACATACAGTATATATTGTAAAAGTAAAAGCACTTATATTTTATATATAAACATTTAACGTATAATTTTTTTATATATATATATATATAAGGTCATATTTTCTCTTTATATCATTATCAATACATTTTATTTTGGACGCGATTAATTGCAATTAATCATTTCATAGCACTAATATTTATATAAAATTATTTGCATAATTTTTTTAATTATACAGGTTTAGCATAAAGCAAATGAACTCGTGTTTTCACTGATGCATTGTGATGTCTGCGTCTGTGTAGAAATGAGGAGACCCTGAGGAGTGTTTCTGTGATGATGTTCCTGCGCTCCTGTTCGTTCGCTCTGAGACGCACAAACCCTCACGTCTCCCTCAGAGCCTTCAGCTCCAGCCGCAGCGGCGGGAAAGAACACGGCGCTCTGGATCTGGACTCCTGGAAGGCGGTGATGAGGTCTCAAGCGCTGCGGGAGGAGGGGGTCACACAGCGAGGGTCCTCGGCGCTGGACAGCACCCGCCAGCTGGTGGAGATCTGGCATCAAGCGGGGAAGTTAGTTCCCGAGAACATCACAGACGAGGAGCTGGAGGAACTCAACCAGCTCACGGCCAGAGCAGCCAAGAAAAAGTACCTCAAGTTCCTGGCCATTAAAGAATCGTACAAGAAAGCCAAGACAAAGAAGCAGGAGACACAGAGCTCTGAGGAGAGAGTGGAAGCAGAAGCAGAGGCTTTTCAAGTATGCTATAAATATAGTCTATATGTGACCCTGCATGTCATCAGAGCTCAGCTGTATCCATAGAAACAACATATGAGTCCAAGTTATACTTTTCTTAATGCCAAAACTCATTAGGATATTAAATAAAGATTAGTTCCATGAAGATAGTTTGTAAATTTCCTACCGTAAATATTACAAAATGTCATATGCATTGCTGAGAACTTCATTTGGACAACTTTAAAGATGATTTTCTCAATATTTAGATTTTAATTTTTATTTACACCCTCAGATTTTCAGATAAATATTGTCTGATAATAACAGACCAGACATCAGTGGAGAGATGATTTTACATATATTTAATTGTTTGTGTTATGGTGCACACACACACAATCACTCACACACACACACACACACAATCACTCACACACACACACACACACACACACACACACACTCACTCACTCACTCACTCACTCACTCACTCACACACACACTCACTCACACACACACACACACACACACACACACACAATCACTCACACACACACACACACACACTCACACACACTCACAAACACACACACACACTCACAATCACACACACTTACACACTCACACACACACACACTCTCACTCACACACTCACACACACACACACACACATATTAGTACTGCCAAATAGTTAATCATGATTAATCGAAAATTTTAAAAGTTATTGCATGCATATTTTTAAATACATAAACACACATATGAGTTTGTTTTTATATTGCCATATTTGAATGCTTTTTAATTTATTATAAAAGTCACAATTTGTATGAGTGTAAATGTACATGTGTTTGTCACAATAATAATGGTCCTAAAACTTTAAAGTCATCCTGCAAAACACACTTTCTGTCTTTTGATTTGGAGGTGAAAAATATCACCACATTGCTGTCATGGAACATGTGATTTTTGACAGAGATGGATGGTTTTGTCTCTTTCTACAAACACAGCTGAGCTCTGTGCTCCAGGTCATTAATCCTGTCGTGTTTCCAGGAGAGCGAGAAGGAGCCTAAGAACAGCTTCCTGATGTATCTCCGGAGCAGCACGGTGGACCAGGCCCAGACCTGGAGAGCAGCCAGGGCCCTGCGCTTCGGTCAGCCGCTGGTGTACGACATGAGCTACGAGCAGCAGATGAGCCGGCAGGAGCTGAAGAACAGCGTGATGCAGCTGATGGAGAGCGAGGGCTGCAACCGGCGCGCCGCTGATCCCTTCCACCTGCACTTCTGCAGCCTGCGGCCGGACGGAGCCTATCTGAAGGAGCTGCTCAGACGCTACGGAGAGAAGACCTGGGAGCAGCTGATGATCACCGCCAGCGAGAAGACGCACCTGGAGATGTTTCCTCAGAGGGACCTGGTCTACCTGACCGCCGATTCCAAGCAGGTGCTGCAGGTGAGCGTGTGACGGTTTACATCCCTCTTTCAGAATCATACAAAATGCATGTTACGTTTATTTGTGTGCTGACCTGAGTCAGATATTTCACAAGAAAGATGTTTACATATAGAAAAAGTTTTTTCACCTTTCAAAAGTTTACACCCCCTTTCAGAATCTTGAACATGTTAGTGTGTATTCACTGCGAAAAGTACTTTCTTCCTTCATTTTTTTTCTTAAGATATTTTCTTTCGTTTCTGAACAAACTATACTATTAATTTTGCTTAAAACAGGCAAAAAATATCTGCCAGTGGAGTATTAATCTTAACTCAAACTCTTTTCTTACCCCACTGGCAGCTATTTTGCTTGTTTTAACAAAATTTTTATTTTATTTTATTTATTTTTTTAGAAAACAAGAAATGGTATTGGATGCAATTTTAATTCTATAATTTTTAGATATTTATACAAGAAAACGAGACACAATATAAAATTTGTTTTTGCAGTGTAGCATTGACCTGAATAAGATTTTTGCATATAATCCACAAGAAAAAATAATAGCCTAATTTATAAAAATGACCTCGTTCAAAAGTTTTCATCCCTGAATGTTTTTGTTAAGTGATGGTTGTTCAGTTCAGGTCTGCTGTCCTTCAGAAAAATCCCTTTCCAAAAACGACTGAATGTTCTTGAGATGCATCTTTTCACACCGAGGACAACCGAGAGATTCGTATTCATCTTTTACGGAAGGTTCAAAGCCCACTGACGCTTCAGAAGGAGAATCCATGCATTAAGAGCCGGGGCGTGAAAACTTTTGAAAAAAATGCACACTTGCACTTTTCGCATTTTGGCTAAATAGCATGTTTTTCATTTTAGTACTGCCCTCTAGAGGCTACAGAAGATAGATGCACGCTTTCAAGAACACTAAGTAAGTTTTCTCAATGCGTCATTTTTCCTTCTGGAGCATCAGTCGCTCAGTCGTCCTCAGTGTGAAGACTACTCGTAATCTGTAAGCTGTCGCACTTCCAGCATGTTGATCATGGTGATGTACGTCCTTACCTGCAGGAGTTTGATCACAGTAAGGTGTACATCATCGGGGCGTTGGTGGACCGCTCCGTTCACACGGGACTCTCTATGGCCAACGCCAAACGCCAGCGACTGGCCACGGCTCGCCTGCCTCTGGACGAGTATCTGAACTGGGAGCGAGGAGCCAAGACCCTGACCCTGGACCAGATGATGCGCATCATGATCACGCTGAAGGAGACGGGCAGCTGGGAGAAAGCGCTGGAGTTCGTGCCCAAGAGAAAACACTCCGGCTTCACGGGATTCACCAAGAGTCACTTCGTCCGGAACGATTCACCAAAGATTCGTTTCCCCGCTGGAGTTCAGAACAGAAGAGACAGACCGAGCTCTAATGACCGGCATTGAAGCTCTAATACTGTTTTGTTCTTGTCGTTAATTAAAAATGATGAATATGATGTTTCCTCAACACCGAATCAACAATTGCTCCCAAGTGAATCGTTGGACAAGGATCCATGCCCTTTTGAAACACTTTATCACTGAATTCCAGCCAAGCGCTTCCTGTTTTAACCACGGAGGTTTATAGAACAGAAAAGTTAAACAAACAATAAAAGGACAGCCATTGACGGCAGAAACCTCCAAACCAAGAAGAAAATAAGAAATCATATTTTGCATGCAAGCAATGAAGCATGTTTTAGGGTCTTTTTAAGACAATTAACCATATATTCACAGTACACTCTCTCTAAAAAAGAAAAGTGTTCTTATTAAAATGGGGGGAAAAAAACTTATCATATTTGAATCCCAAAATCAAGACAAAAATTAAATGATATTTAGCCAAAGGATAGTGAGGCCTAATTTATGACCCTTAAACACATCAAAGTTTCAGAAAACACAATTTCTTAAAACAGTGCTGAATATTATCATCTGAAAGCAATATTTTAAATGTAAATGAGCATAAACATAATCAGCTCAACCATGATTTACAAAGAGTCTTGGAAACGATCACTTCTGGTTTATTTCTATTCTTGGGGTGATATGAGCTGCACACGTTCCCTTCAGGATTCATTAAATAACATCAAACTCATATTTCAAACTTTTGGTAAAAGTAATATTTCCTCTTCTTCCATTTTAAACATTTGTTGCATTAAAACACATTTTACTAGCAAAACATAAACAGGAGAAGTGGTTTACACTCCAAACTATTTATTTTGGTAATTTAAGAGAGATAAAACAGAAAAAAATGAAATGCTTTAAAAACAAATAACACTTCAAATATTTGTGAAGCATGAAATACAGTCACGGCATGATATAAACA